>NC_037669.1:41908267-42139673 GCF_003255815.1 Theropithecus gelada | reverse complement strand
TCTTCTTCTTCTTCTTCTTCCTCCTCCTCCTCCTCCTCCTCTCCTCCTTCTTCTTCTTTTTCTTCTTCTTCTTCTTCCTCCTCCTCCTCCTCCTTCTTCTTCTTCCTCTTCCTCCTTCTTTTTTGAGATGGGGTCTCTCTCTGTTGTCCAGGCTGGAGTGCAGTGGAGCAATGTCAGCTCACTGCAACCTCCGTCTCCCAGGCTCAAGCAATCCTCCCACTTCAGCCTCCCGAATAACTGGGAGTACAAGGTGTGTGCTATCACACCTGAGTAATTTTTGTATTTTTGTAGAGAGCGGGGGTCTCACTATGTTGCCCAGGCTGGTCTGGAACTCCCGAGCTAAAGAGATCAGTCCACCTTGGCCTCCCAAAGTGCTGGGATTACAGGCGTGAGCGACCAAGCCCAGCAGAATTTATTCTTATGTATAGTTTGAGGTGTGGATTCAATTTTATCTTTCTCAAAATGGCTGTCACGTTGTCTTCCCACCATGCATTAAATAGTCATATTTGCCCCAGTGATTTTTTTAGATGCCATGTGATTTTTTTCTACCATATTTTAAATTTCTATTTATACTTAGGTTTAATTCTGGACTTTGAATTCATTTACACAGATCTGTCTATGTGTGTGCCAATATCAAACTTTCATTATGGAGCTTTTCATTTTATTTTTAATTTAATTTAATTAATTAATTTATTTTTGAGACAGTCTTGCTCTGTTGCCCAGACTGGAGTGCAATGGCACTCACTGCAACCTCCACCTCCTAGGTTCAAGCAATTCTCCTGCTTCAGCCTCCTGAGTAGCTGGGACTACAGGTGCCCCCCACTATGCCCAGCTAGTTTTTTGTATTTTTAGTGGAGACAGGGTTTCACCATATTGGCTAGGCTGGTCTCGAACTCCTGACCTCAGGTGATCCACCCGCCTCGGCCTCCCAAAGTGCTGGGATTATAGGTGTGAGCCCTCGCACCTGGCTGTAGATTTTAAAATGTGTTTTAATGTCTGGTAGTGCTACCTTTCCTTTATAGTTCTTCTTCTTCTTCTTTTTTTTTTCCTACCCACCCGAACACTGTCCTTCTAGTTCTTTTTCAGTTTTTCTTTTTTTAAAGCTGTTCTTGCACTTATTTTTTCACATGAACTTTAGTATCAACTTATCTAGTTTCAAAAAATCTTCTGGGTATATTTAGTTGTGAATTGACTTGGGAAGAACAGACATCTTTTGGATGTGATCCTATTCAAGAACATCTTTCCATTCATTCAAGTCTAGTTTTTGGTATTTTAGGAGTGTTTCAAAATTTTCTTCATACTGATTTTGCACATTTCTTGTTAAATTTATCCCTTAGAGTTCATTTTTGTTGTTGTTATTGTCAATAGGACTTTCTCCTCTATTTTATTTTCTGACTGGTTACTGTTAGTGTATCTAAAGGCTGTTGATTTCTGTTATGTTAGTTTTATATCTTGCTAACTTTAGAATTTTTTAATTGCTTGGTTAGTTTTACTTTGTTTCTGTAAGATTTTACAGATACATTATTATGTCATCTGTAAATTTCTAGCTTTAGGACTGAGGTGTATATATTTTATTACATTAATACAAAAATACATTAATTCCTACATTCCTGAGTGCTTTTTTGACAGCAGAAATAGGCTTTGAGTTGTGTCAAAATTTTTTCAGCATTTATGGTGATCATCATATGGGTTTTCTACTTAGATCTATTAATATGGCGAATTACAGTAACTGATTTTCTAATAATGGACCATTTTTGTGTTCCTGGACTACGTCCCATTGGACATGGTGTATTATTTTCTGAATGTGGCATTGGATCCTGTTTATTAATATTTTACTTTAGGATTTTTACCTAAGGTACATACGTGATATTGTTCTGTCATTTTCTTTGTGTCACATTTGTCAGATTTAGGAATCAGTGTTATGAATTTGGATGTTTTCTCTTCTCTAGAACAATTTATATTGGATTGAGATGATCTGGTCTTGGAAGATATGATAGAATTTTCCTTTGCAACTGATTGTGGTGCTTTTTTGTGAGTAGCTCATTGATTATTTCTTACATGGATATTGCTCTGTTTAAGATCTTTAAGTAAATTTTGATAAACTGTATTTTAGTAGGAATTTGTCCATTTAATCTAACTTTTCAAATATATTTGCATAAACATGTATGAAGTAGTCAGTTAAGATTTTAAAAAATATCTTCTCTGTTTCAACGGTTATTTTCCTTTTGTCATTTATTATTTTGTTTGATTTGTTGCTTTGTTGATTTTTCGGAGACCAAGGATTTTGATTAATTAGTTCTTTTTTGTTCTTTTTAAAAATGTTCTACCTCATTAATTTTGGCTTTTAGATTTATTAGTTCCTTTCTTATCTTTTCTTTTGGTTACTTTCATTCCCCCTAACTTTCTGAGTTGTGACTTCAATTCACCTATTTTCATTCTTTAACTTTTAGTTGCTATAAGTGTTTAAGACTATGAATTCTCCTTAGATCACTTTTAAATGGATCCCGTGTATTCAAATATTTAGGTTTATAGTCTCAACATTTTCTGCAAATTCTCTCAAAATTTTTTGCAAATTCAATAATCTCAGGGAAAATGATATATATTTTTCCTTTCATCCAAAAGTTGTTTAATAAAACGTTTCTTACTTTCAAGGTGGAATGGCCTTTTGGTTTTTTGATTTGGCCATTAATGACTAATTTTTATTGTTTTATGATTATCTTAAATCTCTTATAATACCTACACCCTCCTGCCTTTGTTTCCCATATTGATTTTTTGCAGAAACCAAGTTGCTTATTTTATATGATATTCCATATCCTGAATTTGGCAGGAATGAATGATGTCATTTAACTTTTTAAATAAAATAATCCATGTTTCTGTAAATTGCTATTTATACTTCCAGGCTTGATTAAATTTAGGTTTATTGTTTTAGGCAATAATACTTCATGGGCATGCTATATACTTCCCACTGCAATATATATTAAAACATGTAATGTTGCACTTGAGTGATGTAGATATTATTCAGGGCTTTAGGTGGGTTGGCCTGATCCTCCCTTATAAAGTTCACCTTCACCCTTTATGAAATGGTTTTGGCATCAGTGTTGTAACCTTAACCCATTGCTTTATTAGGTGTAGTGGAATGGTGATTTTTCTAGTCCTGTCATTACTTTTGCTATTTGTGTTTGTTGTTATATTTATTTTTTGACAGTTTTATTGTGGTATAATTGATGTACAATAAACATATTTAAAACATACAATTTAATTAGTTTTGACATACTTATATAGCCAGATAGGTTATTATGTAGTCTGTTACTAAATTCTGTATGTTAATAACTGAATTCTTATATAAAGAAGAATTTTCCATCATCAATGATTTGATTACCCTGAAATACAGTTCAAATAGCGAAAGGAAGGCTAAATGCTTACTTTTTTCTCTTAATTTATCAATGAACAAATAATAAGTTATTGTCCTGAAACTTCCAATGGTGAGAATTAAGGTTTTTTTAAATTTCTTTTTTTCGGAGGGTGGGGTTTAGGAGAGTTCATTAGTATTATGAACTAATGAATTTTTATATATTTAAAATGTTTCAGGCAACCTACAGAACGGGAGAAAATTTTTGCAAACTATACATCTGACAAAGGTCTTATATCTAGCATCTATAAGGAACTTAAACAAATCTATGAGAAAAAACAAATAACCTCATTAAGAAGTGGGCAAAGGACATGAACAGGCACTTTTCAAGAGACATACCTGTGGTCAACAAGCATATGAAAAAAAAAGCTCAACATCACTGATCATTAGAGAAACGCAAATCAAAACCACAATGAGATACCATCTCACACCAGTAAGAATGGCTATTACTAAAAAGTCAAACAATAACAGGTACAGTCATGGTTGTGGAGAAAAAGGAATGCTTATACACTGTTGATGGGAGTGTAAATTAGTTCAGCCGTTGTGGGAAACAGTGTGGTAATTCCTCAAAGACCTAAAAACAGAACTACCATTTGACCCAGAAATTCCATTTCTGGGAATATCCTGAAAGGAATAGAAATCATGCTGTCATAAAGACACTTGCATGTGTATGTTTGTTGCAGCACTCTTCACAACAGCAGACACATGGAATCAACCTAAATGCTCATCAATGGTAGACTGGATAAAGAAAATATGGCACATATACCCTATGGAATACTGTGCAGCCATAAAAAGAACAAGATCATGTCCTTTGCAGGAACATGGATGGAGCCGGAGGCCATTATCTTTAGCAAAGTCATGCAGGAACAGAAAACCAAATACCACATGTTCTTACTTATCAGTGGGAGCTAAATAATGAGAACACATGGATACATAGAGGGGAATAATAGAAACTGAGGCCTATTAAAGGGTGGAGGGTGGAAGGAGGAAGAGGATCAGGAAAAATAACTAATGGGTACTAGGCTTAGTACCTGGGCGATGAAATAAACGGAACAACAAACCCCTGTGACATGAGTTTACCTACATAACAAACCTGCACATGTACTCCTGAACTTAAAAGTTAGAAAAGTTTTCAATCAATTATAATCATGGTCTTTTACTGATGCTTATATTGTTCCATCTTAGGCTTATAGAAGCCCCTCAAGTTGGCTCTTATGTCTTTTTGATATAATTACAGTGGACTTTGATAGCTTCTTTGTTTGTTGGCACAATAACATATCATAGATTCAGCTTGTATATTTCCTACCACAGCCATGCAATCAATCATTTCTTGAGGAAGTCCTGGTTCCTTTTAATAGGGAATGGCATACAGAACTATGGGCTATTTTTATATTCTCAAAAAAAACTTTCTAAAATTTTGTTGGTTCAGTTACTAATGATGTACATTAATGACATACATTATTGGGATAATGCTTTTAAAATAAATTGTCTAAGTTAATAGTGTTTAGTTTTGTCTTTTTTATATCAGAGCCAAATAATTGATTTCAAGTAACATTATTCTATTTTGCCTATTATCTTTACTCATATGATCTATATTTACTTACCACAAAAACTGTTAAGAAAGGGAGCTGGAACCAACTAACAAGGAGGCCTGAGGACTCGGGCTCACTCTTTAGATGGCCAGAAACTTGAGCAAACAACCAGGTCTTTCTTTGTTTCTGACTCTTTGTGTACATAGGCAGGGGTAAAGCCAATGACCTGTCTTTGTGAACAGTTGGCTGCTGTGTATGTTACTTGGTCATTTGATGTTAGCAACCTGTCAGTCTTAGCCAGAGAAGCAAAGGCAGCCAAGAGAGGACTATAAAAGGGGCCAGACAAATTAGAGACACATCCATCTTTCAGACCCAGAAAAAGGAAGTGAGTATGAGTGAAAAAACAGACCCTGGCCATTTCTCACTTAAGTCTCTTAAGACAAAGTTTTCTTGATGGGGTGCTGGGGAGGATAAAATGTGAGCCTTAAATTGGATTAGAAACTCAAGTTTTGGTTGGGCATCGTGGCTCACACCTTGTAATCCCAGCACATTGGGAGGCCAAGGCAGACGGGGGGTGGGGAGGATTGCTTGAGTCCAGGAGTTTGAGACCAACCTAGGAAATATGGCAAAAACTCATCTCTACTAAAAAAAAAAAAAGAAAAAGAAAAAGAAAAATTAGCAGGTAGTGGGGTGTCGTGGCACACCCCTGTAATCCCAGCTATTTGGGAGGTTGAATTACTTGAACTCAGGAGGCAGAGGTTGCTGTGAGCCAAGATCATGCAACTGCACTGCAGCCTAGGTGACAGAGCGAGACTCAGTCTCAAAAGCTCAAGTTTTAAACTAGACAAGACTTTTTAATAAGTGAAAATTACTAGAAAGATGTAGAGTCTACCCAAAATTCTGGTAAGGGATGGGAAGAAAGATTTGGCAAAGCCTGGTCAAAGGCAGTAACTGGAGGAAAGTAAAACTATTTGAGTTTGTAGCCCACAGTGTTCAATAAACTGGATATATTTGGTAACCATAATGGAAGAAGTCAAATTTTGTGCATCAATATAAGAAATAGAGGTTCTGGAATGAAGACTTAGGTGGGATTTTTATTTATTTATTTTTGAGATGGAATCTCACTCTGTCGCCCAGGCTAGAGTGCAGTGGTGCAATCTCGGCTCACTGCAACCTCCGCCTCCCAGGTTCAAGCAATTCTCCTGCCTCAGCTTCCTGAGTAGTTGGGATTACAAGCACCTGTCACCACGTGCGGCTAATTATTTTGATTTTTTTTTTTTTTTTTTTTAGTAGAAACGGGGTTTCACCATGTTGGCCAGGTGGGTCTCGAACTCCTGGTGATCTGCCCAAGTCAGCCTCCCAAAGTGTTGAGATTGCAGGCATGAGCCACTGCACCTGGCCTAGGTGGGATTTATTTTATTTATTTATTTTTTGAGAGGGAGTCTCGCTTTGTAGTCCAGGCTGGAGTGCAGTGGCCGGATCTCAGCTCACTGCAAGCTCCGCCTACCGGGTTTAAACCATTCTCCTGCCTCAGCGTCCTGAGTAGCTGGAACTACAGGCAAGCTCCGCCTCCCGGATTTACGCCATTCTTCTGCCTCAGGCGCCTGAGTAGCTGGGACTGCAGGCGCCTGCCACCTCGCCCGGCCAGTTTTTTGTATTTTTTAGTAGCGACGGCGTAGCCAGGATGGTCTTGATGTCCTGACCTTGTGATCCGCTCGTCTCGGCCTCCCAAACTGGGATTACAGGCTTGAGCCACCGCGCCCGGCGCGCCCGGCCGGTGGGAGTTCTTTAAACTAGATGTTGACAATCTCTCCTACCCTCTCACCTCAGGCTTTTACTGCAATTCAGTTATATTCCACCAGGTGGTAGCAGATATCTTGGCTCTGTCATCCACAATATGATCAAATTATAATTTTCTGTATGAATTCCATTGTAGATTTAAACTATATATTTTCAAATAAAAATTAAAAACTAACTATTTTAATAAAAACTTTTAATTATTAAGTATTATTTTAATACTTAATATCTAATGTATTTATATTACTTATTTTAATACTTAATATCTAATATATTAATATTAAGTATTATTTTAATATAAATAGAAATCAGTATTGACTAGTCATATTTTCCAAAGTCAAAAAGGCAAAGTATATAAAAGTAGTTTTCATTCTATCTCTAGCTAATCCTGTTCTTTTCTCTGGGTTTACTAGAATGATACTGTTTAATTTTTTCTCTGATGTTCTCTTGTATGTCAGTAGGAAATGACTGGCACAGCTCTGGGACCTTAGTCAGACTTAGAAGCACAAATTTGTTGCAGTCTCCTTCTGCTACTGGTTGTAGGATGTTGGTGTTTAGGGAATAATTTTTGTGCCTGCCTTCTTTTACTTGGCAATAATTTTCTATTTATAATATTCAGAGTTTCACTTTTATCCCTTCTGTTGGCAAAATCAAGAAATGAAAATCTCTGACCTGCTCAGACTAAAAATCCCCATTCCACTAAGTGAGTCTTTCTTCAATGAGAGGGCAGTAATTTCCCACTGATTCATAGAAGAACATCACTTTTTTTCCCATGAGCTTTTTGACTGGAAACTTATCTAAACTATTTTACATAAGGTGGTAGTTATCTTGCCACAAATCTGAGTTGCTACAAATAGTTTTAGAAAGTTCTGTACAAAGGGAGCATCTTGAAGCCAAAATGTAAAGTTTCTGAGCAAAAGTTTAACAAACATTCGTAAACAGTTTTTAAAAACAAATCCCCCAACTTTTTATTACAAAATTTCTAAACATTCAGAAACAGTGTAGCAAACACCTCTGTATCACCACTCAGATTAAATAACTATGAGCATCTTGCCATATATTTTAACATATATCTGTGTCTATTTTTTTGTATAAAACATTTAAAATTGAGTTGCAGATATTGTGACCAGTTACCTCAAAACTGTTTGGCATTCATCCCCTAAATATAAGGACATTTTGTTACATAACCACATTATCACCCCTAGGAAAACTAACAATACTTCCTCAACTTTATCTAAAAATCTGTTCAAATTCACATTTCCCAAATTTGTCTTTAATTCAAATGTTATAATTACATTTGGTTGCTATATCTCTTTAGACTTGTATATTAGAAATGCCATATATATGTATATGTGTGTGTGTGTATATATATGTATAGACATAGATATAGATACTGACCTTTTGATGAGACCAGAACAGTTGCCCTATAGAATTTCAGTATTTTGGATTTGTCTGATTTTTCTCTGTAGTGTCATTTAATCCTAAAATCATATTGTCAAATTAATTTTATGACAACCAATTCCTATTACCATGTGAAAGTTTTCAGAAGTTGCAGTGGTTTGAACCCACAAAATCTTTGTGGTCTAAGAAAGAACTGATTCTTTCATGGTTCAGCAAGACTCGCAATCATAGAATGTCAGAGCGGAACCACCCCTGCCTCCCCCAGTGGACACATTAGAAAACTGAGGCCCAGAAAGGGCAAGTGTGATGGTGTTTATTCTGTTGCTGTTGTAACAGATTACTGCCAATTAGTGGCTTAAAACAACACAACTTTGTTACCTTATAGTTCTGGAGGTTGGAAGTCCAGAACAGATCTCACTGGGTTAAAGGTACTGGCTTTCTTTCTGGAAAGTCTAAGGGAAAATCTGCTCCTTGCTTTTTCTAGCTTTCAGAGGCCACCTGTGTTCCTTGGCTTCTCGTCACTTCCACCATCTTCAAATCTCTCTCTGACTCTGACCGTGACTCTCCTGCCTCCCTCTTCCACTTATAAGGACCCTTGTGATCCAGCCCACCTGAATACTTTTCCTATCTCAAGGTCATCTGATTAGTGATCATAATTCCATGTGCAACCTAATTCCCCTTTGCCACAGAACATATTTACAGATTCCAGGCATTAGGACATAGACATATTTGGGGGCCATTATTCTGCCTACCACAGTAAGCGACCTGAAAAAGATTTTACTGTGAGTTAATAGCAAGAATCCTTTAGTACACTGCCACCTGAGATGTTTGTTTGTTATGCACTGGAATTTGGTAAAAGGTGATCCTATATTGAATCCTGTTCAAGAGAGTTTAATAAAAGAGGCATTAACAGGATTTTATTATAAAATGGCATTCCTTTTTTTTTGAGATGGAGTCTTGCTCTGTCGCCCAGACTGGAGTGCAGTGGCGCAATCTCGGCTCACTGCAAGCTCCGCCTTCCAGGTTCACGCTATTCTCCTGCCTCAGCCTCTCAAGTAGCTGGGACTACGGGTACCCGCCACCACGCCCGGCTAACTTTTTTTTAAAGTGGAGATGGGGCTTCACATTGTTAGCCAGGATGGTCTTGATCTCCTGACCTCGTGATCTGCCCACCTCAGCCTCCCAAAGTGCTGGGATTTAGAATGAGATTCTTATAATCAGGTGGATGCACAGTTTGGTTCTGGAGGATGGTGCTAATTTGTGTATCTGATATATCAGAAGTCAGATCGTTTTACTTGCTACTTTTATTAAGGAAACTGAGTGTTTTCTTTGACTATAATTAGAGAATCCAAATCACTTGAATCTTACTATTAACTTCAGCTTGATATCCTAAATTCTACTTGCCTTCTTTTATCACTTCAAGGTACAGTGAAAGAATCCAAAAACTTAGGAGAGGCATACACACCTTTTGTGGATTATCTGCTCAAATCAAATCCAGGAGGATCATGCATCAATGTCCAAACTCATGTGGTGTCAAGACTTAATGCTTTACTAAAAGGTGAGTCTCTGCTGTGGTCTTAGATCCTTTCAAAGTCCACAAGGCTCTGTGGGGTTGACTCTTGTTATGATAATTTCTATAACTGCCAATGTTGCAAAGAAATTTTTGTTTCTGGCTCAAATAAATATTTTCTCCAGATCAAAATTTTTGTTTCTGGCTTAAATAAGTATTTTCTCCAGATCACACTCATTGATGTCTCATTAAATGCAATAGAATGTGTCTCATTAATGTTGGTGGGGTTTTTCTGAAGTGGCAGATGAAAATCATTGACTATTGTTGATCAAGCAGGAAAGTCTAGTTTATTGGGAAAGGTGAACTATGAGGTTTTAGTTAACAGAAGTGAAATGTTTTAAGTTAGTGGTTTTAGACGACTTACTGGGGGGAGTCAGATAAGATAGGAAGGAAGAAACTACAGAATCTTGAATATATAACAGAACAGGGAGTTGAGCCAAGAAAATAGCTAAAGTCAAAACCAAATGTGTCGAGGGATTCAGTTGAACTTTGAAATCTCTACTCTTGGGTGTCCTGATTACGTGGCCAACTCCTTAAGGATATTATAATGAAAAAAGCCACAGCTCCCACCTTAGGAGAATGTCTGGAAGGACTTTGGGAGGGGGCTTGGGAGCAAGGAAGTGATCTTGAGGGCATGATTTTGAATTTGAAATAACAGTTGTTAAAAAAAAATACTACCCAAGCACTAGTTAAGATGGTCAGGCAGGTTTTACTGGGGATCAGGCAATAGGTGTAGGGACCACTGCAACAGGTCTTGCCAATCAGACTTAACTCTGACCCCCACCAGGACAAGTGGGGGTTTGTAGCCGAGGAGCAGGGTGGTGACAGTGGGTGAAAAATGACTAAGAGGAAACATCAGGGATAAGGGGTGTCTGGCTAAACTAACTTGATAGGATTCTTGCTGCAGGCAGGCCAGGGTGGTAAGATATTGAGGGTGGTCAGATACCTAGAGTAGGGGATTTCCTAACCTGACTTAACAGGATTCTTGCTCACATTAGATTCAATAAGGACAGAAAGGGAAGCCCAAGGTTGGGCCTCATTAAGAGGAACACTCAGAGGAGCTTGACTAAAGTTTTAGTCAAAGGAAAGGGTCTTTGAACCTGTTATTATTCACACCTGTGAACTCAAGAACATTTTTGGGCATTTCAGCTGTGTTGAATCTTCCATGGAAGTGGCTGTTGGGGGAAGTAAATGGAGTATTTCTGTGTATCTGCATTGCGTCATTTATTCTATCTGGTGGCCCTTGCTTCCTGGAAAAGAACCCCAGGGCAATAGGATTTTAGAGTTTATTCTTCTACATGTTCTTAGGTCCCGGTCAAGAGGGATGCCTGGAGGGGCAAACAGAAACTAGACATATCAGAGGATGCTTCCGGGTGTGGAGAGTGTATCACCTCCATTAAGGAACCTGGAGGAGACAGGTCTCCAGCAATGGAAGAAGGCTCCGAAGAACACATGAGAGTACCCACAAGCAAAAAAGTCAGCTGTAACTTACTTTCCTTCCTCCCTGTGCCCCGGTTTCAGAGGGGTTAACCATGTGTGCACAGAGGAAAGGGCACGGCACAAATGGGGTGAAGGGGGAAATGGCTAACGACACCCTCTTCTCTGACTACAGGTTTGTTCATCTGCAGGAGGCCTGAGCTGAGGAAGGGGAGGAGGCCCAAATGAAACTGTGTTCGGAGTTTTGACTATCACATGAAATTGTACAAAAATGAAGTTACTTTAGGATTCTATCCCAAGAGCTTTGCTTGCTCAATAAGATTGTGACAGTTGTGATGGTCCAGGCTGGAGATGTCTGGGGCCTTCATTAGCATGGCAGGAGGTGGAGGAGGATGATGAGGCACAGAAAGAGGAGACACTGAGCAATGCTAATAATGTTTTGTCTGTTTTGTATTTGGTTGCAAAACAAAGTGATGTTAAAAAATTATTCTTTGAATGTTTTGTCTTCTACCTTATCACAGGTCACCTAATATTGACCATAGTGTAGGAAATGAATTAGCACTCTCCATAGCCTATCCAATCAAATAATTCTGGATTTACCTCAAGAGCCCAAAACTGACTTCCTCTAATCTCCTGTCTCCTAGAATCTTGGCTTTATTAGCCCTTAAATCACAGTTAAAATATATATCTCAGATCTCAGATAAGGCTTTCTTCCATCCTCCCTTCTTTTCTTCCCTCCTTCCCTCTCTCCTTCTTTTTTACAGTAAAGTTATGTAACTTTACAAAAGAAAAGCAAATGAACAATAAACTCAATTTCCTCCATCCTATTCCCTCATTTTGCTTTCCAGTGAAATTGTATTCATGTTATCCCATGTGGACATCCTATTCTGTGTCCTGTTCTTCCCTAAGCATTATTTCTAGAACTTGATTGTGTTTTGACATAGTCCACATGTTTGCATAGCTAATGTCTATGGGCTCCCTGACATGGAATTATAGCATAATTTCCTTAGCCTGGGTGTTGGGGGCTGGATCCTCTCCTATTTTTCTCACAGGACCTCAGCACTTGCCAGTGCTCCTCTCAAAGCAGGCCTCCCCTCAATACGGCCCAGACAGGTTCTCTTTTAGCCTGAACATGTTGGTAACTAATTAATTTTGCTACCTGTTGGATTATTTACTTGGGACTGTACATAAAAGAGAAATTTCTGGCACAAAGGCTAAGAAGGATCTGTTAAGAAATTTTTAACATTTTGCCAGAAGACAATAAAAAATGTGAACCAGTCAAGAGTTCGTTCATCTAAGGACAAGATCATAAATGGATGAAATGTTAGAAGATCCAGGGGACTTGTTTTTCATCAAGCTCCAGGAAGGCCTTTCTGATATAGTCCTAAAAATTACTTTTTAACCTTGTTGTGAAAGTCTTAATTTGATTTTAAATTTTTTGCTTTTCAATGACAATTTTAGCTGCCTGGCAGACTTTCAGGTTCTCTTTTTTGTGAGTGTTTGACAAACTTTTCTTGCAACTAATTGAACCAGTCAAATCAGTGAAATTCTTTTGTGTCATTTTTTTTTTTTGACTAATAGTATTTTTTATCCTTCCACTGCTTTTTAACATTTTTTATCATGGAAAAAAATTAAAACTAAAAAAAAAAAAAAAAAAAAAAAGAGCATTCCCTTACCTGTCACCCAGCTTCAATGACCATAATTTTCTGCTCTTCCTGTCTTATCTTTCTCCCTTATTCCTTTTTTCCTCCCCATTCCAGTATTTTAAGGTAAATCCCAGACATCATATGATTTCATCCATAAATACTTCATGTGCATCATATTTTATTAAATGACCATGGCACAAAGGACAAAGCAAATGGGTTAAAATGTAAACGGTAAGTGAATCTGGGTAGTGGGGATTCAAGTGTTCTTTGTACTACTTTTACTTTGGCAAATTTTCTGTAAATTTGAAATTATGTCCAAATAAAAACTTAAACAAATGAACAAACCAAAAACATATCCATAATATTGTCCTATCTGAGAACCCAAGTGACAGATTTTTCTTGTTTTATGATACATTATGCTAATGGAAGGAAATTAAGGAAAAAAAGCCCAGAAAAATATTACAAAGAAAATACAAATCACTAA
Organism: Theropithecus gelada; assembly: GCF_003255815.1. Taxonomy (NCBI): domain Eukaryota; kingdom Metazoa; phylum Chordata; class Mammalia; order Primates; family Cercopithecidae; genus Theropithecus; species Theropithecus gelada. Next base: position 42,126,397 of record NC_037669.1, on the reverse strand, counting down.
TAATTCTAACACCTGACATAATCACTTTTAAATGATTATGCATTTTCTCCAGGCTATTAAATAGACACTTCTTGTACTGGACCCGTATTAACTGCAGTAGGGATGGCACCAGGTTCAAGAGGCTGAAGAAGAGACTTGGAGTCAGCAAAGGAGGCATAGGGTTTACTGAAGGGGACTTAAATACAGGGCAGTCCAGTGGTGGTGGACTGGATGGGAGAACCTCAACCTCTTGTAAAAAGCATGCCGTTCACATAGCATTTTCACTTAGCACTCTGCCCCCAGCAACCTCCATCTGGGAACCCTCATTTCTTATTAACTTATTGCTATCAGGTGAGGTTACCATACAACACACACACAAAGACACACATACAAACATATGCATGTTATTTAAAAAGACAAGTAGTACTAATCCCCTGCAGTGCATGTTCCTGCTGTCTCTCCATCTCCTCTGCCAGCAGGTTCTCCCTCATGGTAAAATGCCAGGTGTAGTTCAGTCTCCAGCACAGCATCTTGTGGATCTACCACAGCTGTGGAGATGAAAATAAATCATATTTTGCTTATATTTTTCTTAAGAGAGTGTGTTTTTCATGTTGTGTTTGATCTTAAAAATCTTTGTTTTGGGGTGGTAGACACTGTGGACGGGCTTGTTCAGTAGCCACTCTGACCTTCTTCTAGCAGGTCTTCCTCCACTATAGAGGCTGGGAAGCAAATGCTACATTTCCAGACTCCCTGACAGCCAGGGCTCTGCATGTGGCTGATGTGAGACTTGGAAAGTTCTTATGAGTGGGGCCAAGCACAGGCAGAGGGATTTGGTTCCTCCAGCTGCAGTGAAGGTTCCAGTGTCTAGTTCTGTGTGTCTTGGTGCTAAGTGGAAGGCAGGGGAGGTTATGAAGCTTTTTCCAGAACACCCTCATAGAGGGATTAGGCATTTCTTCTAGGTGAATTGATCCTGATTGTATAGCAACTAAATTTGGATCACTGAGCCTCCCAAAATGTTATAAGCTTCCTAATACCATATAACAAGTACCTTTCTGCTTGAACTAGTTAGAGTGAATTCTATTGCCTCCAACTAAGAAAAGCTGACAGAAGAAATCATTACATTCCATGGTACTTCCCGAGATTTCAAAAGCAAACCGGCTAAACTTCAGTCACCCATGGTTTTAATAATTATTTATATTTTGCCTATATTCCTGAAGTCCCTTTCAAATCACTTGTTTTATTTGGCAAACAACCGTAGTTGGTAATTATGGCAGGTAATAGTCTATCTACTTTTCTTTTTTTGAGACAAGGTCTGACTCTGTTGCCCAGGCTGGAGTGCAGTGGCTCTATCTTGCTTCATTGCAGCCTCTGCCTCCTGGACTCAAGGAAGCCTTCCACCTCAGCCTCCCAAGTAGCTGGGATTACAGGTGCACGCCACCATGCCCAGCTAATTTTTTTGTATTTTTTGTAGAGATGAGGTTTCACCATGTTGCCCAGGCTTGTCTCAAACTCTTGACCTCAAATGATCCACCCGCCTTGGCCTCCTAAAGTGCTGGGATTAGAGGCGTGAGCTACCATGCCTGGCCTATGTACTTTTCATAGTGGAAACTGAGACAAAGAAAGCTTAACTGCCTCATCTAAAGACGTGTAACTTATCTGTCGTACTGCCTAGAATCCCACTCCTTTCCACTATTCTATGTCCTCAGCCTGTTCAGAAATTTAAAAGTCCCATGAAAGTCTTGGGAGCTAATTAGAGCTCTAGAAAAATTTGTAGGAGGGGTGACTAACCCAATATGGTGATTCCTATCTAATATGATATGCTTATTTGTTTAAAATTTGGTTACATGTTTATTTTAAATTCTTTTCTTTATTTTCCTTTTATAATTTTGTGCTTAATGTACAAAACTTGGGAAAAATTTAGAAAATCCTAAAGAAGCAGAAACAATAATCCATTAGTCCACTACCAAGCAATCTTCATCTATAATGAGTGTATGTTTATAATTCATACGTTTCTCATTTATAATGAGAGGTCAGATAGAAACAAAACATTTAAAGAAAATCAGGATATTTTGAACAATAACCACATCTTTGGGTTGATATCAAGGAAGACAATCACATTCTTCCAAAAACATTTCCTGACGCCTTTGTGAGGGATCAAATCCTGTAATGACTCCAGGGGTTATTCTTGGCCTTTGATCTCTTACCTATTTTCACTAAACTTGAAAATATTTGCCATCCATGTGCTGAAACTTCAGTCACAGGGTTTGCTGCTTTTATTTGCTCTAACTTCCTGTGCTATCTAGTTACCCAGGTGCCCACATTTTAGAGGCAGGGAGCTGGTGCTGTATCTCTATTATTCCCCCACCTCACCTCTCTCTTCCAATAAAGCTCTTTTTCTTTTCTTTTCTTTTTTTCCTTTTTTTTTTTTTTGACAGGGTCTTACTCTGTCACCCAGGCTGGAGTGCAGTGGTGCAATCACAGCTCTCTGCAGCCTTCACCTCCTGGGCTCAAGCAGATCCTCCCACCTCAGGCTCCTGAGTATCTGCCACTATAGGCGCATGCCACCATGTCCAGCTGTTTTTTTTTTTTTTTTAATTGTTTGTAGAGATGGGGTTTTGCTGTGTTGCCCAGGCTGGTCTTCAACTCTTGGGGCTCAAGTGATCCTCCCACCTCAGGCTCCCAAAATGCTGGGATTGCAGGCATGAGCCTCTGCATCTGGCCTCAGCTGTTGATTTAAACGGGTACCCTTGCTTGTGTCCACTCCAAGTGTCCTCCACTCTTGTCCGGGGGTCAGGGGAGGGGACGGATGTGGTGGTTATTCCCAACAGAGGAGAAGGTTCCCCTAGCCCCACTTGGTGCTAGAGTCACAGTTGTCCCTCCAGTTCCCAGATGCACCTTCGTGCTGGTTCTGCCCAGCTTCCTGCCCTGTTGGCCTTCACCTAGCGGTTCTCCATTTCTCATACCACTTGCTGAGTTTTTCCTCTCAAGGCTAAGACTCTTCTTTGGATCCTTGGAATGCACCTTTATTCCTGTGACAGGTTCTACTCTGTGCTTGTTGTTTCCCTGACCCCTGCCTCACTCTTTGCATAATAGCAAAGTGACTCAAAGTTGTCATCCAAGTCTCGATATTTTTTCCATGATCTTGGCCAGGAAAACCAGCATCTCCCAGAGGCTGTGATCTCACTATGGCAACTTCCTCCCACCTACCCCAATTCCACCCACCTTTGGGAGGGTTCTTGTCTCCAGTGGACTCCTAAAATGACCACTCGGCCTCAGACAAATGAGGACCACCTCCTCTGGTGATTAGCCAGCAACCCTTATTGATGTTCCATTGTTTTTCTAGCAATAATTATTTCAAATGCAGCAGATGAGCAAAGGGAAGCTCCGGCTGGGCAGAGGCAGCCCATAGCTATGCGATTTCAACCAGAGCAAAACGACAGACAACATTGCCTGGAAATGTGACTTCTGGAGACAGAGGTAGGGTAGCCCCAACTTCCCCCAAATCAAAATTAATGCAATTAGACAATGTGTGACGATCATAGGGACTTTCAGGGTATTGAAGTTATATGTTGATCGTCACCTCTAAAGTTCCAACCTTGATTCTTAAAATCTTCTAGGACACTTTCATTTGAGTGAAAATCTTTTTATAATTCATTTTAATTTTCAAAAGAAATGTAATCAGTTTCCCACTGTTAACAAAAGCTAAGAAATATTTTTAAAAGTAATTAAAAGGTGAGCATATATTTACCTCCTGACTTTCCTTATTCAAGAGAAAAGCAAACACTAGTTTGTTGAAGCTACCATTTTCAGGTTTCTGCTACTTACAGATAATACAATGAGACAACATGGCTATGTATTTTCTATAGCCAAAGCCAGGAAAGACTTAGAATATGAGGTTTATACTTTCCCAAGCAGATGTGGAGGAATAGAATATTAGAGGAGAACGAGTGAGCTAGGTGGAGGGAAGAGGACCACAGTGAAAACAGGAATAGATCCTTGGCTGCTAAAACTCAGGGAAGGAGAAGACGATACAAATGTATTTGTTTTCTGTTGCTGCTGAAACAAATTACTGCAAACTTCATGGCTTAAAACAACACAAATGTATTATCTTACAGATCTGGAGGTCAAAAGTCCTACAAGGGTGTCACTGGGCTAAAATCAAGGTGTTGGCAGGGCTGCATTCCTTTCTGGACGTTTTAGGGGAGAATCGGTTTTCTGGCATTTGCCAGCTTCTAGAAGCAGCCTGCTTTCCTCAGCTCATGCCCACTTCCCTACGCAAAGGCAGCACTGGCCGGTGGTGTTTTTCTCATACTGTGTCGCTCGCACACTGACTCTTCTGCTTCATCCACATTTAAGAGCCCCTGGGATTCCACTGGGCCCACCTGGATAATTTGGGACCCTCTTCCTATCTCAAGGTCAGCTGACTAGCAATCTTAATTCCACTGTACTTTAATTCACCCTTGCTATGTAACAACACAGGCATCGGTTCTAGAGATTAGGACGTGGGCATCTTCAGGTGACCATTATTCTGCCCACTACGAAATCTATTCAGGTTTGGAGACATGTACCCTGTTTCTTCTCTGGTACCCTAGCCTCCATAATCTCTGTCTACTGTCATGGGGAGACAGCAGTCAAGTAGATGTGGAAGTGAGGCTGCCAGTGATTTCTGGACCCCAGGGATGAGCATGGAGGTAGCTGCAAGAGCTGGCAGGCCCCACAAGGACCGACTGGTTAGGACAGTGAGGCATGCGTGAAAACCACCACGAATCCCGTGATGGGACCAGATGAGGATACGATGCCTCAGAGCACGCCAGCGAAGGCCACATAAGATTACTCTCAGCAATGTCATGAGGGAGCTGCCGATGACTGAGGAGGCCCACCCAACATTACAAAAACCCTCCTGGAAGGGAGAAGGAACAACCTCCGAATTGATCCCCAAACATCTAAATTGACTCAGAAAACACTGAAGTTACTGTGAAAACCCCGATTTGACTAAGATGAAGTTTCTGTCACTAGGCTGGATGGGAATTTGAGATAGAAATTAAGTTGTTTTAGAAAAATAATGAAAGTTCGTATTTCACACCTCACACCCCTGATTTTGGCTGAGTTGCACCTGCTGCGTATAAATGGGCACAGTGTTGCTGTATCTGCCTTTCTGACAATACTATTGGGAGAGACTCCTTTATTTACAAGCACTTGGTGAAATGAAAGCTCACTGTAAACCTATGTTTTCCTCCTTAAGCTCCTTAAGTGAGGTGGACATTGAAGTCAAACCCCGGAGGGAGAAGTATGTGACATTCTGTTGAGGCTGTTCCTTCATAGCTATTCTGAAACCATCATATTTTCAGCATTTTTTTTAAGACCAAGTAAAATGTTAAATATAAAACCCCACTCAGCTCTGTGAGAGGCATGACTGCAGGGGGGGCGCAGGCTGGATGGGGGGCGGTGCCTTTCCTGGGTAGGGAGCAGGTATCTCACTCGGGTCGTCCTGAGTCACCACCTTCTGCTCACAGTTGTGCTCCCACATGGTGCCCTCTAATGGTTTCTCATCATAATCTTAACAAATATCAAGTCAACTAATTTGCCCTACAAATCACTAAAAGGAGCCCCTTTGGAAGGAAGTGGTTAGGGGAAGAAGTCACCAAGAGCTGTACAATTTGAGGCTTCAGGTGATTTAATTGCAATGGTTTGACTTCAGCTTAAGAGTAGCATTGAGAGTGATCTGAGAACTTCCTCCTAGACAGGTGATGGTCTTCCCTGGATGCTGGATGTCCAGGCCCTGACACTCAGAGACAGGGCATCAGGCCGCCTGAGGGGCTGACCAGCTTTCTGGCTTCCTCACCATGAGCCAGTGTTACTAGGGCTGACCCCATGTGTTGGGCCCCAGAGCTCTTGGGCTTATTGTAGAGAGAGTGATTGTGATCAGTGGGCTAGCTGGTACAATCTGAATGGTTAATATGTATGTTTCGTTTTGTATTTGAAGGGAAAATAATTATTATAGTATCTAATAATAATATTAACTAATATTTATTGAATGCTTATTGTGTGCTAGGCACCAGGCTAAAGTACTTTACATACATTATCTCATTTAATCCACATCAGAGCTCTGAGGGGAAAGAATGATTACTGTCCTCATTTTAGAGACAAAGAAGCTGGGGCTTAGAGACGTTAAGGTTCCCTGCCTACAGTCACCCAGCTTGCAAATAACCAAGACAGAGCTTTAACCCTGGTCTGTCTCTCTGGCTCCAGAGCCTGGGTGACCAGCAGTATTAACACCACTGCTGGAGGGAACATAGCTCTGACATTTGAGGGTGGATCTTTCTTGGAACCATGCTTTCCTACCCTTGCAGCTATTAGCAGGCCAATAGTTGGGAGCTTACTCTGCACAGGGACAGGGTGAATCTGGCTTCATGAATTCTTTGGGGTAGGGATGGGAGGGACTTCTGGACCCTTGAGTCCCTGAAGGGGCTCACATAAGGCTCAGCTTATGGGAGTAAGGATGGTGGGGTGGGGAAATAGAGCTCAATAATACTGCCTTATAGAAACCAGACTGACATTTTCCAGTTTATATTGTCCATGGACTATTACAACAGAAGCATTTTCCTAAGGATAAAACTACATACAGGAATATTAATTACAGATACAGCTCATTGGTTTATGCAGTCCCTTCCTAACAATTTGAGGTGATTCTTGTGATCCTGGAATCTAAACATGGCATCACTGTCATGGCCTGGACAGAACCAGACATATGGTATAGGAGGGGTGCAAACCTTCCGGATGTTACACAATAGCAGCAGCAGGTAGGAGAGCAAATATCATATGGTTTTCATAAATAGGAGGAGATACATTCTCCTTATGTTGTGAACATTTAAAGTTCAGTCGGTTGTCAAGGCATTGGGCAGGATGTGTCATGCTGTCTTTCAGACTCTCAGCTCTGGTGGTGGCAGAAATTTGATGTCCCATCAGTCTGCACACTCTGGAGGGTAGTTTAAAGCCGTAGTTTCATCTCTGAGCTGTTGGGTAGGACAGAACGGAGGAAGAGACATTAGATGTGGGCGAACAGCAAATCTGACCGTGGAGATCTCAATGATTTGAAATGCAACCACAGAAACACAAGGTTCTTCTTTCTTTAATTTTAAAGGGAACATTGGTCAATTCACTGTCATTTAAAATGGTGTGACTAAATTTGGGGCATCTGATGTGTCTATTATCCCTTCTTCCTCAGAGGAAAGGGGTCTGGGGCAATTCCTCATCCCTGGGACCCCAGGAAACCTCTCTGCATTCTCCCTAGACCAGTCTTCTCCATTTTATGAATGCAGTACGTTTTCTGTAACAGTGCTTCCTCCACCACTGATGACAAAGCTCTGTGAACTGGACACTACAAGTGCTGGGGACAACTCTTCAGGGACCTCCACCTCTGGCCGGTGGTCTCCACCCACTGGTCCTTGCAGACCTGTTTCCTGGACGCTCAGATCTGAGTCCGCTTCCCCGCACTGCAGCGGGAGTAATGCCTGGTGTCGGGCCAGCGTATCACTGCTTTTCTGGGCCTCCAGGGAGTTCTGGTGTGTAGAATTCCTGTGGGCCATGGCGTTCTTCTGAGGCTCATCGAAGCTCAGTGAGAAGGTGACCGTGCCGCTGCCGAAGATGACCTTCTGCTTGCATCTTGGCTGCTGCTGCGATTGTTGCTGCTGTGGGAGGGTCAGGGGCTGCTGCTGCTGCTCTTGTTGGGTTAGGGCCAGCGGCTGCTGCTGCTTCTGCCTCTCGGGCTGTGGGAATGGGTCTTCGCTGTTGCTCTTGCTGCTGATGGAGGAGGAGGGGGTGGATCCAGTGGAGCCCCCAAGGCTGCTGGACCGCTTGCGGGAGACGTTGCTGCGGCGCAGCGTGGCCCGGGCAGCCACCTTGAAAGCGTGAGCTGCCGTGCTGCAACGCACCTCCTCGATGGTGTTGCGGGATGGCTTGAAGAGAATGATGTAGATCTTGTTGAAGAAGATGCACGCCAGCAAGCCAAAGCTGGCTGCCAGGATGGCAATCACCTCCACGGCAGAGACAAACTTGCCGTAGGTGCTGGCATAGGCTGGAATGAAGGAGATCCAGACAATGAAGAAGATGAGCATGCTGAAGGTGATGAACTTGGCTTCATTGAAGTTCTCTGGCAGCTTCCGGGACTTGAAGGCAAAGAAGAAGCAGATGGCAGCCAGCAGGCAGGTGTAGCCGATCAGGAAGCCCAGGGCCATGAGTGAGCCCTCGTGGCACGTGATGAAGATGATCTCATCCTCCAGCTCGTGGTTGCGGTAGCTTGAGGGGGGCGCGGTGTAGAGCCAGATCACACAGATGACAATCTGCATGAAGGTGCAGAGGAAAACCAGCAGAAACTGCAGGTTGAGCCCCCACCACTTGCGGTGGAAGCTGGTGGGGATCTTGGCCTCAAACACCAGGAGGACACGGTTGGTTTTCACCAGGATGCACGAGATGCAGAGCACGAAGCTGATGCCAAAGGCCGGTTGGCGCAGGCGGCAAGTCCAGTCCTGGGGCTCCCCAATGAAGAACAGGGAGCTGGAGAAGCAGCAGAGCAGGGAGAAGAGGAGAAGGTAGGAGAGCTCTCGGTTGGTGGCCTTGACGATGGGCGTGTTGCGGAACTTGATAAACACACCCAGCACAAAGGCTGTCAGGAAAATGCCCAGCACGGCAAAGAGGGTGAGTGCAATCCCAAAGGGCTCCGTCCACGACAGAAACTCGATCTCCTTGGCAATGCAGGAGGTGTGGTTCTCATTGGACCAGAAGTCATCTGGGCACTTGTTACAGGCACTGGCATCTGTAAAATGTCCCAGTGAAGAGTGAGTTATTGTGTGGCACAGACTAAAACGTGTGAGTGTACATGTGGTGGTGGGAATACATAGTTTTTTGAATGTGGTCACTACATATTTTCTTCATTTTGATGAAAACATTCTGATTTTTACATTATCAAAAATATGCTGAACCCCAACATGTTTAATAACATGGTTAATTTCATGTAACTCTGATGGTTCTATTGTTAGTTTGTTTTCCCTTTGCACATGACATGGGTGGGGCCCTTGCTTCATTTAACACTACCTGCTGATGGTTTATAGCAGGGAATGATCAACCTTGCTGGACAGGTGGCTGCCCTGCACACCAGAGGTCTAGCATGGTCCATCAATGCTTCACAGAATGATTCAAGCTTAACCTGATTTATTTATTTAAATATTATTGGATAATATTTGAGGTTTACAACATGATGTTGTGGGATACATATGGGCAGTAAACTGGCTATTCTAGTGAAGTAAATGAACATATCTGACATCTCATATGGAGACTGATTTATTTTGGATATATGGATGGGCTTTGTAGACACACCAGAGCAGACTTCCTTTAGATCAAGGCAGAGTATCCCACGCACATAACCTATGCTTTCCTCACTCCATATCCACAGCTTGTCGATGAGGGAGGCTGCAGACTCATTCAATTGACAACTGTTTACTAAGTCTCTGCTAACTCCCAGGCAGTGTACAGTTTTGGGCAGTGAAAGGAGCAGGGTGTTTGGAGTTAGAGATCTGGATGGAATCCTGGCCGTACTACTTACTGGTGATGTGACTTTGGTCAAGTTTCTTAACCTCTCAGAGCCTTAGTTTCCTAATTTGTAAAATGGGAGCAGCAATAATGCCATTATTGGGGTGAGGATAACATGAGATAATATCAACTATAGTTAATATTTATAGAGTACTTCTAAAATGCCAAAGTTTTGTTTAACAAATATTTATCTAGAGCTTACCATGTGCATTACCAATATTAATCGTTTAATTCTCAAAACTCTATAGGATAGGTTTAATTATTATTCCCACCTAAAAGTAACCTGAGAAACAGGAAAAGCACAAGTAAGATAGCAAATTCAGTGCCAGGCACCCAGCAGGCAATTCTATCATGGCCTATTAACTCTGGAGTCTGGAGCAGACAGAACTTTGTCCATTCAGGGCCACTAAACTCTAACAAAAAGGAAATATATTGGCCAGCAGTATAAAGTAAGAGAAAGATGTGTAATAGGTGTTGTTAGCTTTCATGGTATTAAAATAACATTTAACTTTCTTTTTCTGTTCCACCTCCATGACCAACATTTTGTGATGCTCAGACATACCCTTGTTAAATGAGAAACTGTGCAAAGCACCATCTCAACCCAGCCCTTCCATGGGCTTCACTGACCCCAGGCCTCCGAAGTGGACCAAGCCCTGCACAGTGCCCAAGAGGGGTTCCCTTACCTGTCTCATCGCTGTACTCCCCATCAGGACACTCTACACACTCAAAACAGCAGGTGGGCTCCCCCTCAATGATCCCTTTCCTGGTCCCTGCCAGACAGTCTCGGCTGCAGTTGGAGAAGGGCACCTGGAGGACGGACAGCACAAAGGTGAGTGTCTGTAGCTGTAGGATCCGGGGCCAACCCTACAGTCTCTTCAAAACATGTAAGAGGGAGGAGTTTGGGCACAAGAATCAGGGTGACAGATGCTGGGCCCATTCCAGGCAAAAGGAGGTCCAGAGGTCCTTGGTTCTGATATCTGTGAAAGGGACAGATGCCTGTGGGCAAGTGGGTATGCATGCACACACACACATGTGCATGCACACATACACACACACACACGCATGGGATTCTATGATGATCTGGGAAAAGCGCCACTACTTTCTACTACTTGAAAACAGATGAAAAATACGAAAACACTAGACAACATACTCAAAGGACCTAAGAAAGAAAATGTATCATGACCATGTTGGGTTTATGCTCAGGAGTGCAAAAAAGTCTAATGTTAGACAAATCTATAAGTATTATTCACTGTATTAACAAATTAATGGAGAAAAAATCATATGATCACCAACAGATAAATAAAAAGCATTTGATGAAATTCAACACAAACCATTGATAAAAGCTTAGTAAAAAAGGAGTGGGAAGAAATATCTTTAGCTTGGAAAAGGGTACCAAAAAACCTCTCTTAGAGTAAACATCATTCATATAGAGAAAATATTAAAAGTATTTCCATTTAAAACAAGGATGTCCACTATCACCACTACTCTTTAACTTTGCACTGGAGGTCCTAGCTAATGGATCAGACAAGAAAAATAAGTGCATACATTTTGAAAAGGATGGGGAGGGGAGGGAGGGGAGGGGAGGGAATAGGACAACTCACATAATCATCTTCAACTATGGTGACAAGGTATCCTCAGAGATGTGCTCTCAGTCCTTAAGTTGCCAACCCATTCGATCACTGAATGAAAGCTAAAGGCCCTGTTTTCCAAACCCACACTAGGAATGCTTCTAAATTTTCCCCATTAAAGAATGATGGTTGCGTCGTCTCTTCCTATTTGAATATGATTTGCTTCTTTTTCTTGCCTGATTGCCCTGGCCAGAACTTCCAATACTACGTTGAATAAGAGTGGTGAGAGAGGGCATCCTTGCCTTGTGCCAGTTTTCAAGGGGAATGCTTTCAGCTTTTGCCTATTCCATATAATATTGTCTGTAGGTTTGTCATAAATGGCTCTTATTATTTTGAGATATGTTCCTTCAACACCTAGTTTATTTAGTTCTTAACATGAAGGGAGGTTGAATTTTATCGAAGGCCTTTTCTGTGTCTATTGAGATAATCATGTGCTTTTTGTCTTTAGTTCTGTTTATGTGATGAATTACGTTTTGCAGGAACAGAAAACCAAACACCCCATGTTCCCACTTATAAGTGTGAGCTGAAAAACGGGAACACTGGACACAGGGTGGAGAACAACACTGGGGCCTGTCCGGAAAGGGTGGGGGGAGTGGAGAGCATTAGGGAAAAGAGCTCGTGCATGCTAGGCTTAATACCCAGGCGATAGGTTGACAGGTACAGCAAACCACCATGGCACACATTTGCCTATGTAATAAACCTGCACATCCTGCACATGTACTCTAGAACTTAAAAGAAATAAAATGAAAAAAGAATGATGGTTGCTGTATCTTTTACCAAGGTAAAGTGAGGTTCTCTTCTATTCCTAGATTAGTGAAATTTTTGTTTTTAACCTGAGAGGGTATTGAATGTTAATGGATACTTTTTCTGTGTCTACTGACATTGTAGAACTTTTATCTTTTATTCTGCTAATGTAATAAGCTACATTTATGAACTTTGTAAGTTTGGCTATCATTACATTCCCGTACATTCACTGCTAACTCTACTAGGAGATGATGTTTATTTTATACATTGCTGGTCTATGTTTGGTGATATTTTATTTAGGATTTGAGCATCTACATATATAAAGAATATTGTCCTATAATTGTCTTTGCTTGTATTGTTCTATCTGTTTTTGGTATCAAGATTATATTATCATCACAAAATAAATTTAGTAGCTTTCCTTCTTGGTTTCTGCTAGGCTGTGAGTGCCAACAATTTCAAAATAATAACTCCAACAAGACTGAACTGTATTTCTGTCTCATATAAATGTCTAGGGATGTGGTCTAGAGTGATATAGCACTCCACAATGTTGGACACCTAGACTCTTTCTACCTGGTGGTTCTGACATGTTTGTCTTTGCCTCATAGTCCTTGATAGTGGCATTTGGTTTCCAGGAGGCAAGATAGAGGAAGGGATGAAGAAGAGAGCAAAGGATACCTGCAAGCACTTTCTTAAAGAAGGTTCCTAGAATCATCCCACAACACTGCCACTTACATCCCATTCTCCAGGATTTAGTCACGTGGCCACACTTAGTAGAAATGAAGGCTGAAAAATGTCATCTTGAATCTGGGTAGTCATATGTCCAGCTAAAATAGAGTTCTATTTTTAAAGAAAAAGAGGAGTATAAATAATGAGGGCTGATAGCAATGTCTGCCATGCCTCTTTTTCTCTTCTTGTTAATGGTTAAGGAACAAGCTGAAGGTCACACAATGGCTTGAGACTGGAGAGCTGAGATTCGCGATGAGGTCGGTCTTCAAAGTCTACACTTTTCACTACACCAGACTCTGCTTTGTACCAGTCAAGGCTTAGAAGAATGTCTCCATCTGGGTCCTCTTACTGCATCCTTCAGCAACCATCAGCTAAAGAGAAATCCTATCACCACAGGAGTGGGCTGAGGTAGCCATCAGAAAGATCCATTTTTCCAAAAAGCAGTCAAGTATCTCCAAGGCTCCTCAACAGTCTTGTTAAAGATGCCTGTCCAATTCTGGCCAAGGAAGCTCATCTGAATTCCAAGCCCCTAATTAAGGTGTCTCTTTTACTTCTTATTTGTTGCAGCAAAACAAGGAAATAATTATTGGTAGTGTAGTGTAGGGAATGGAGCACTGAGGTCTAAGTTAGGGTCCTTGGAGTCTAGTCTCAGCTTTTTTTTTTTTTTTCATTTATTTTTTATTTTTTATTTTTTTATTATTATTATACTTTAAGTTCTAGGGTACATGTGCATAATGTGCAGGTTTGTTACATATGTATACTTGTGCCATGTTGGTGTGCTGCACCTGTCAACTCATCAGCACCCATCAACTCGTCATTTACATCAGGTATAACTCCCAATGCAATCCCTTCCCCCTCCCCCCTCCCCATGATAGGCCCCAGTGTGTGATGTTCCCCTTCCCGAGTCCAAGTGATCTCATTGGCTCTCATTGTTCAGTTCCCACCTATGAGTGAGAACATGCGGTGTTTGGTTTTCTGTTCTTGCGATAGTTTGCTGAGAATGATGGTTTCCAGCTGCATCCATGTCCCTACAAAGGACACAAACTCATCCTTTTTTATGGCTGCATATATATTCCATGGTGTATATGTGCCACATTTTCTTAATCCAGTCTGTCACTGATGGACATTTGGGTTGATTCCAAGTCTTTGCTATTGTGAATAGTGCCGCAATAAATATACGTGTGCATGTGTCTTTATAGCAGCATGATTTATAATCCTTTGGGTATATCCCCAGTAATGGGATGGCTGGGTCATATGGTACTTCTAGTTCTAGATCCTTGAGGAATCGCCATACTGTTTTCCATAATGGTTGAACTAGTTTACAATCCCACCAACAGTGTAAAAGTTCGTATTTCTCCACATCCTCTCCAGCACCTGTTGTTTCCTGACTTTTTAATGATTGCCATTCTAACTGGTGTGAGATGGTATCTCATTGTGGTTTTGATTTGCATTTCTCTGATGGCCAGTGATGATGAGCATTTTTTCATGTGTCTGTTGGCTGTATGAATGTCTTCTTTTGAGAAATGTCTGTTCATATCCTTTGTTCACTTTTTGATGGGGTTGTTTTTTTCTTGTAAATTTGTTTGAGTTCTTTGTAGGTTCTGGATATTAGCCCTTTGTCAGATGAGTAGATTGCAAAAATTTTCTCCCATTCTGTAGGTTGCCTGTTCACTCTGATGGTAGTTTCTTTTGCTGTGCAGAAGCTCTTTAGTTTAATTAGATCCCATTTGTCAATTTTGGCTTTTGTTGCCGTTACTTTTGGTGTTTTAGACATGAAGTCCTTGGCCATGCCTATGTCCTGAATGGTATTACCTAGGTTTTCTTCCAGGGTTTTTATGGTATTAGGTCTAACATTTAAGTCTCTAATCCATCTTGAATTAATTTTCATATAAGGAGTAAGGAAAGGATCCAGTTTCAGCTTTCTACCTATGGCTATCCAATTTTCCCAGCACCATTTATTAAATAGGGAATCCTTTCCCCATTTCTTGTTTTTCTCAGGTTTGTCAAAGATCAGATGGCTGTAGATGTGTGGTATTATTTCTGAGGACTCTGTTCTGTTCCATTGGTCTGTATCTCTGTTTCGGTACCAGTACCATGCTGTTTTGGTTACTGTAGCCTTGTAGTATAGTTTGAAGTCAGGTAGCGTGATGCCTCCAGCTTTGTTCTTTTGACTTAGGATTGTCTTGGCAATGCGGCTCTTTTTTGGTTCCATATGGACTTTAAAGCAGTTTTTTCCAATTCTGTGAAGAAACTCATTGGTAGCTTGATGGGGATGGCATTGAATCTATAAATTACCTTGGGCAGTATGGCCATTTTCATGATACTGATTCTTCCTATCCATGAGCATGGGCTTCATCCCTGGGATGCAAATCTGGTTCAACATATGCAAATCAATAAACGTAATCCAGCATATAAACAGAACCAAAGACAAAAACCACATGATTATCTCAATAGATGCAGAAAAGGCCTTTGACAAAATTCAACAGCCCTTCATGCTAAAAACGCTCAATACATTTGGTATTGATGGAACATATCTCAAAATAATAAGAGCTATTTATGACAAACCCACAGCCAATATCATACTGAATGGGGAAAAACTGGAAAAATTCCCTTTGGAAACTGGCACAAGACAGGGATGCCCTCTCTCACCACTCCTATTCAACATAGTGTTGGAAGTTCTGGCTAGGGCAATCAGGCAAGAGAAGGAAATAAAGGGTATTCAGTTAGGAAAAGAAGAAGTCAAATTGTCCCTGTTTGCAGATGACATGATTGTATATTTAGAAAACCCCATTGTCTCAGCCCAAAATCTCCTTAAGCTGATAAGAAACTTCAGCAAAGTCTCAGGATACAAAATAAATGTGCAAAAATCACAAGCATTCTTATACACCAGTAACAGACAAACAGAGAGCCAAATCATGAATGAACTTCCATTCACAATTGCTTCAAAAAGAATAAAATACCTAGGAATCCAACTTACAAGGCATGTAAAGGACCTCTTCAAGGAGAACTACAAACCACTGCTCAGTGAAATCAAAGAGGACACAAACAAATGGAAGAACATAGTCTCAGCTTTTATATTGACCATCTGTTTGGCCTGACAAGTCACCTTTGCATCCCAAAACCTCAGTGGCATCAACTTCAAATTGGGAGCTTGAATATAAGGATCTTTAAAGATCTATCTAGCTCTAAATTTAGTGCTACATTTGTAAGAAAATTGAGAACATCAGTTAAGTATAATGCCATATTAATAATACTTTGTATTTATATATTAATAGTATGATTCAGTTTATCATATGCTTTTCATCCTTGATCTCATTTGATCTCAATAACAACTTTGTGAAACATGTAGGGAAGTCATTAATATATAATTTATAGTTAAATATAGATGATATTTTTGTGGTCATTTCCACAAAAAGTACAGAAAATAATAGAGTAGATCCTAAGATTTGTTGAGTATCCACTGTGTGCTAGGTTTGAGGTAATGTTTCTATGGAAAAATTAGATTTAACTTGTAACTGTGTCAACTATTCCAAGAACATAAGTGACTGAATTTATGAGAGTTCCCTGTTATTCATTTATCAATGTTTAAGCCAATGATGTACATAGCCTGGGAGAGGACATTAGGGCTATGGAGAACTGTACAGGAGATAGTTCCCTGCTGCAGTGGAGAGGAGACATGTGCCATTAGATAATTCAATTCTATGCATTAATGGGGGTGAAAGATAACCTGGATGATCCAACAGGGATAAACAGGTGGCAGTATAGCTGATCAATTTAGACTCCAGTCAGTGAAAATGCGTGATAAATTAGACAATGGTACAATTAGTGGACAGAGGAATACAACATCTGGAACCCCCAAATCTCCATCTGGAAAAGGTCATGACATGCTTATAATTGAGAACCCACCCTCTGAGGTGGAAGCTATTAAAAATGGCACACTATGGATGAGATTCACTGTCTATAGGAGACCTTCCCAGGGGTAACCCATCTACATACTGGGTAACAGTGAAATTGTAGCATCTCATCAGGAACCTGTCCAACCTAAGAAGCATTTGATAAGAAGATGAAGTGAGTCTTTGGTTATGTTATAAAAAGTGGTCCAAGATGGTTAGGCGTGGTGGCTCACATCTGTCACCAGAGCACTTTGGGAGGCTAAAGAGAGTGGATCACCTGAGGTCAGGAGTTCGAGACCAGCCTGGCCAACATGGTGAAACCCCGTCTCTACTAAAAATACAAAAATTAGCTGGGCGTGGTGGTGTGCCTGTAATCCCAGCTACTCAGGAGGATGAGGTGGGAAAATTGCTTGAACCTTGGAGGCAGAGGCTGCAGTGAGCCGAGATTGTGCCACTGCACTCCAGCCTAGGCAAGAGAGCCTGACCTCATCTTAAAAAAAATAAATAAATAAAAAAGAAGTGGTCAAGATGCTCAAAGGTGATAATAAAAAGTCAAATGCAAATAGAAATGTGGTGGGTCTTATCCAGGCTTCCTGGGAGAGTTAAGAGGATGCCCTGTCTAGGATCTGTGTTCTTACAGAGGACCTGGGTTCTCAGCAGCCTGCTATATTCTAGGACACAAACATCACAGAATGGTCATCATTCCAGTGTATCACGTTTCTCTCCCTTAAGTGCAAATTGACTAAGGGGTGGGCTTCTGGTTATTAACAGGCTTCCAGATGCAGTGATACTCAGGAACACAAGCATCCTCCTCTTTGTTACAGGTCTCCTGGAGAAGGAGAATAAATTGTCCTTTTGATTTACAGTTCAGCAGCCCCAGGCTGTCTGGATGACAGTGAACTACCTCTGTGTGAACTGTCCAGGCTGTGAGGGTGATGACAACACCGAATGACTCAGTTGAAAACATCCAGCTCCATTTTGGACTCCAGTGTCTTTCAATGGCTGTTACTGGTCATTGAGGTGGGGACAATTCTTTGTCATGTAAGATTGTCCAACGCAGGCTGGACACTTAGTATCCCTGGACCCCAAGCGCTGAAGGCCATTAATACTTCCTGGTCATTGTGACAACCCCAAAGCAGTCCCCTCCACTCTAAAACTTGTCTCCCCTGCCCTCGGCCCAGCTGAGAGCCACTGACTTGACCGATGTTTACATTTGCTTAAATAGTTTGCTCTGGTTAGGGAAAGTTTTAGCCAAGGAAACTTTATGACTAGCTAGGGAGTCATATTTGTGAAAAATGAAACTGTTTCAATACAGTAGGAAGGCACTGGGCTCAGGTTCTGGAGATTCTTCTCTTTACACTAAACACTACGGATTTCACAGGGAGCCCCAAGATTGCAGTGGCCAGAGAGTTCAGGGAAGTGGACTCTTTATTTTGGAAGTCCAGTGGTGAAACCAAAGGCCCTCCCAAAGCCCAGCACAGTTTCCTGCCCCTGGTGGAGACATGGTTTTCTGATGGACAGCACCTACCTCCCTGGAGAACCCACTCCACAGGATTTTCTCCTCGTTGATGAAGAGTCTTTCTCCCTTCTTGGCATAGACATTGTAATACCCGACTTCCTTAAACACGATGGAGCCATCCTCTGGGGAGAGGTGCCAGTTGATGATGGAATAGTTCCCCACCAGATCACCACACTCATCAAAGGTCACCTGCTCCCCCATATTGTTGGTAAAGTTTAGGTGCCGTAGGTGCTTCAGGACCTAAAGAGGAGCAGAGAATGAGTACAAGCCACATGGCTGCCACATAGAACCAATTAGGTAGGCTGTGCCCTGTACAACGACGGTAAACTATCTTGTTCCAACAAAGTGGGAGGAATGTGACTTAAGGAAGAGGCAGCTTTTTCTAATTCACACCAAAGTACTTGCCTGTGTTAGCAGCAGCCCTGGTAAGCCATGGGCTTTAGTTATTATTCAAATTATAATTAGGGTAGGAAACACTTTTTTGAAGATGGGGAAAGGAAAGGGAGACATCTCACCTGGCAACTGGCCAGGTCAAAGGTCCTGCAGGTGTGCCATCACCTGGCGGTGCCCCAGGAGGGGCAGGATTTATAAGCCAGAGCCCATCCCTGGCATCTTCTGAGCTGGGCATTGGGGAAGGAGAGGAGAAATTGCTGAGTGCACTTATTCTCCGCACTTTCTTTCCCTGTGATCCTGCTGCTGTGGAAGTGCTTTGCTGCCAAAATTCACAGAGTAGGGTAGAAGGAAGAAATAGATGAGGCTGTGGGTGAAGCCCTGGCCATTATTGCTGTCAGTCATGGCAAATCCTTGAATTTTTATAAGGTTTTCTATGTCACAAAGTCTTTGCACAAAAAAGTCATCATAATAATTACTAACACATATACATGTTAGTCATGTGAACATTTTAAATATCAGTCATTTTTACTACCCTTGAGGCACGACCCTAAGTACTTTATATTCATTATCTAATCGAATCCTCACAACAAATAGTATTAAACTGATCTTATTGCTGGGGAAACTGAGGCACTGAAAACTTTAAGTATCTCATCCAGGGTCACAAGCCTGCACTCTTAATTGCTATACTCTACTGCAGCATCGCTGGACTCCTGGCTCTGCTTCCTCACATGTTCCTGACATCAGTCAAGAGGAGGCAGTGGGCACTCAGCCTCTTATCTTTCACGTGAGGCCAGCCTTGTGTCACTGTGACACCACATGAGAGTAAGGCAGGGTCCAGCCTGTGAGTGTAGGGCACAGCTTCCAGTGCACCTCCTGAGTCTCCAGCAGTCTTCCATTCTGAGCTGGTTTTTTTTTTTGGTTTTGTAGAGACAGGGTCTCACTATGTTGCCTGCACTGGTCTCGAACTCTTGGGCTCAAGTGACCATCCTGCCTCAGCCTCCCAAAGTGCTGGAGTTACAGGCATGAGCCACTGCGCCCGGCCATTTATCATTGTTTTTAAGGTACCTAAAATCCGATGTCTAATCTCACGCTGAGACAACGTTTGGGCTGGGCCCATCTAGTGAATGGCCTTAATAGGCCTTTCTGAGGCGTACATTATTCTGATATGCGTGACAAACACGCGGAATGAGCCAGCACTTCTGTCCCACTCCACTCCAGAGATGGCACTGCTTCTTAACAATTGATATCTGTATTGACTTTATTTATAAACAAACATTGATTTATAGTAAGGAAGATTAAATACAGAAGAGGAGTCACTTGGATTTATCCATAAGTAGCTCCAAGATATGCCTGGGGAAAGAGTCCATGATAGACTGTGTGTGCTCACAGGCATAGCACCCTGGGCACCTCCCCTAACCTGCAGTCTGTGACCACTGCTCCACTGGCAGGCCCTGGCTGCCCTGACTTTCCACTCAGGTCTATGAAGGAGAGGGACCCCTCACTCCCTGCTAGCTGGCTCTGCAACCAACTGCTGAGCCATCCTCAAAAAAGATGGAGAATGCCTCTTACTAAGGGTTTGTGTCTTCTCCTGTGACTTCTCACCTTCTCTGATGGTTGACAACCTTGTTTGCCTTCATTTTTACTGAGGCCTTAAGGCAGTCAGTGGAGAGGAGGTGTTCTAGACATGCTCCTTTCTTTTACCTCCACCTCCACTTCCTATCCCTCCTCACTGTTGGGGTGACCTGACTTCCTCCTACCCAGAGTGGTGTACATCCTTTTGTCTCTACCCCAACACATCCCTGTCCTGACACATCCTTCTTGCCTTCAGAGGAACATGCAGTTCTTCTGCTCTTTAATACTGCCCCTCCTCCTGCATTGCTCGAAACCTTGCTCTTAGCAGCTCGGGGGCCTTTCTGACATGGCCAGCTCATCCTTCTCCATGCCGTAATCATGCCCCTCCCACTTCCTGCTGGGGACCTACCATGACTCAGATAAAATGTGCTTCAAACTTCTCCAGGTAGCTTCCAAAGCCCTCTATACTTTGAGCCCATGTACCTACCATGACTTGTCAGTGCAAATGTTTCATCCTAATCATAGAGTTTCCACTATCTTGTCCACATGCCATGTGTCTGTACATGTGGAAAAGGAGATGAGAAAAGTGAAGACGTAGGAAACTACCTCTTATTTGTACTTCCTATGTGCCAGTCACTCTTCTAATACTTAATACGCACTATGTCATTTAATCCTCACAACACCTCTATGGATTAGAATTATTAGTATCTTCATTTTCTAGATGATGAAACGGAGGCAGAGAAAGGTCAAGACACTTGCAAAAGTCATACAGCCACTAAGTGCTGGAGCTGGGGGTTGAATATGGCTTATCTACAACACCATCCTACACCTCTAATATAAATTGCTTACAGTGTCCGTGGCAAATATTTGTCAGAGGTCAGTAACACATCCTTATTGAAATGCATATATAGTGGTAAAGCTGTAGTAGTTAGCATACATTTCTTCCTCCTATTTAGGTTTCAGTTCCTTGGTTCTTAACATGCCAGGCAACAAGCTGCTTCTCTCCTTTGTCCACTAGTTCTCTGCAGTGGAACTCTCCTGGTATCAAGGTAGAAGTGGGGAGGGGAACTGAACAAGATCCTTTCATAATTAGCTGGTCATCTTTCACACTGGTCAGACTGGACAGACAAGTGACTTAAAGCTCATCCCTGGCTACAAGTCTTCTGCATTATTGGTGGCATGGGCTGGAGATTTCCACCATAATCCTAACTTCAAAGGAGAAACAATCAAAAATCACTTTCTTAAAGTTTCTAAGTATTCATTAAAAAACTCACAATACAAGACTGGATTTTTATACTATTGGAATGAATCAACTAGGAAATATTTACAAAATATTCACTGTGTGTTCTGAACTGGGCTGCAGAACTACAAGACATGGTTATCCCATCCTCATAGAGTTTTCATATGGATTAGGGGATAAAATACAAGACATAAATATTCAATGAAGCAGTAAACAGTACAAGATAAAATACAGGTAACTGCTAACTGATGGGGTATCATCTCTAAGTACAGAGAAACTCAGAGGAGATAGAAATTAAAAAGGGCTGAAATGATCAATGCAGGCTTGAGGCATAGTAAATATTTTGGCTGGGAAAGGACAGAGGGAGGGAAGGTGTTAAAAACCGTGGAACAGCATGGGCAAAGATACCACATTAGGAATAAACATGATGTGTTATGGGGCCAGTAAAGAGATCAATTTCTCAAGAATCATGTATGTCTAGAGAACAAGGGGAAATGCAGAAGATAAGTAAAGAGGAGCCAAGGCAAAAAAAGAGGCTAGATTGCATATCAAAAAGGTATGGGATTAGATAAGAAACAGGGCTGATCAAAATGTAGAGAACTTGGGATCCTCCATAGACTGCTGGTGGGGATGTAAACTGGTGCAGCCACACTGGAAAAAATGTTTGGCAGTTCCTTAAAAAGTTAAACATAGAGTTATCATTTGACCCAACAAATCTACTTGTGTGTGTATGTGTGTGTGTGTGTGTGTGTGTGTGTGTGTACATACCTAGGAGAAATAAAAATATATGTCCACACAAACATTTGTACATAAATGTTCATAGCAACATTACTCATAACAACCAAAGGTGAGAACAACCCAAATGTTCATCAGTTGGGTAAATGTATAAATAAAATGTGGTATATCCACACAGTGGGATACTATTTTGCTGTAAAAAGGAATGAAGTACTGATACATGTTATAATATGGAAGAAGCAGCCAGTCACAAAAGATCATATGTTTTATGATTTTATTTATGTGAAACATCCAGGAAAGTCCAAATGTACAGAAGCAGAAAGTAGATCAGTGTTTGTCTAAGACTGGGGCTTTGGGGGCCTAGGGAGTGACAGTTAAAGGGTATGCAGTTGCTTTTTGATGTGGTGAAAATGTTCTAAAATTGATTGTGGTTATGGTTGCATAACTGTGAATATATTAAAAACCACTTAATTGTATACTTTAAATGACTGAATTGTGTGACATGTGAATTACATCTTATAAAGCTGTTACAAAAAGGAAGGCATGGAAAAAGACTTTAAAAATCCAAATATGACTTAATTATTGAAACTGACATTTGTAATTGGCAGGAACCTTGATAACAAGGTAGCCTCTAGGATACTTGGTGTAGCGAGTTGAGTAATGAGACATGGCAAGTCCAACTTTGGATGTGGCAGGGAGATAAAGGGTAGGCAGGAGGGAAGACATGGCAATGTAAACATCTTATCTGGAGAAGGAAGCACCCCAGAATCTTTGTGGCTAGGAATTTTGTACCTACACTTCATTAGACCAAACTTCTCTAAAGCAGGAACTGTGTTATTTCTTTCTGTATCTCCAGTGGTTTGTAGAGGGCCTAGATTTTAGTGGATACTCAAACTATGTCTTTTGAGTGCATGATTAATAGAATAGATATTAAACCTGTAGGTATCTAGCATGACTATGTGGACAAGTGGTGCCCATGAGGAGGTTTTTATCAGTCTGAGGATAAGTGAGAAAAATAAGGTCAATAAGGCATCTGTATTAGCTGAAAGAAGTAGGCAGAAAATCAATAAAAATATGAGACTTAAAAGACTTGGACAGTACTATCAACCAACTTGATCTAATTGATAATTACAGAACAGTCATCCCAACAACAGAATATACATTCTTTTCAAGAACACAAAATATTTATCAAGATAAATCATATTCGGGATTATAAAGCGAGTTTTAATAAATTTAAAAATATTAATATTAAACAGAGTATGTTGACTCCAATGGAATTAAATTAAAAACAAATCACAGAAAAATGTTTGGAAAAATCACCGGAAACTTGGAAACCAAATAACACACTTCTAAACCTGAGGGCCAAAGAAGAAATCAAAAGGAAAGTTGGAAGGTATTTTAAACTGAATTAAAATGAAAACACAGCATATCAAAATTTGAGGGATGCAGCTAATACAATATTTACCGTGAAATTTATAGCACTAAATGTCTATATTATAAGAAAGGTTTTTAAATCAATGACTTCAGTTTCCAAATGAGTAACTAGAAAAAGGAGAGCAAATTAAACTAGAATAAATCAGAAGAAAGGAAATGACAGAGATCAGAGTAGAAATAAATGAAATAGACAACAAAAATATAGAGAAAAATCACTAAAGTCAAAAGCTGATTCTTTGAGAAGATTAATAAAGTTGATGAATCTCTAGTCAGACTGATCTGAAAAAAGAGAGAAGATGCATATTTACAGTATGATAAATTAGAGAAGTGACATCACTATAGATGCTGCAGGCATTATAATGATAGTCTGAGAATATCATAAACAATATTACAAATAAAGTTACGCCAATAAATTTGACGATGTGGACAAAGTCTTTGAAAGACAAACTATCAAAGCTGACTCATATATACATAAATAGCATTCTATCCATTAAATAAATTGAATTTGCAGTTCAAAATTTTCCCACAGGCCATGCACAGTGGCTCATGCCTGTAATCCCAGCACTTTGGGAGGCCGAGGTGTGTGGATCACTTGAGGCCAGGAGTTAGAGACCAGCCTGGTCAACATGGTGAAACGTCATCTCTACTAAACATGCAAAAATTAGCTGGTGGTGGTGGCTCATGCCTGTAATCCCAGCTACTCGGGAGGCTGAGGCAGAAGCATCTCTTGAACCTGGGAGGCAGAGGTTGCAGTGAGCCAAGATCACGCCACTTTACTCCATCCTGGGTGACAGAGCGAGACTCCATCTCAAAACAAAACAAAACAAAAAAATCCCACAAAGAAAACCAACTAAAGGTGGCTTCACTGATGAGTTCTGCCAAAGATTTAAGGAAGAATTCATACAAATTCTACAAAAGTCTTATAGAATATCAAAAAAGGAGTCAATATTGCCAAACTCATTCTGAGGTCATCATTACTCAGACACCAAAACCAGGCAAAGATATTACAAGAAAATAAAACTATAGACCAATAGTCCTCATGAATACAGAAGCAAAATTTCTTAACCAAATTTTAGTAAATTAAACACACAAATACATGTACAAAAAGGAATATACATTATGACCAAGTAGGATTAATCCCAGGAACGAAAGATTGGTTTGACATTCAACTACATTAATATACTACAAAAGAAAAACCACATGTTTTTCTGAATAGATACAGAAAAAGTACTGATAACATCCAACCTCCATTCCTGATAAAAGCTCTCGGCAATATAGGAATAAAAGGGAACTTCCTCAACTCTGTAAAGGGCATCTATGAATGTTAGCATCATACTTAGTGGTGAAAGACTGAACGCTTTCCCCCTGAGATCAGATGCAGACGGCAATGTCTGTTTTCACTGTATCTATACAAGATTATACTGGAAGTTCTAGCCAGTTCAGTTGGACTGAATCAGGCTAAGTAAGACTGAAAATATGATCTAAATTCTAAACCCAAACAAACAAAAACAAGCAACCAAATAAAAAGGCCAAAATAATTTTTTTGAAGTTGCTTCTTTTCTTCTTTTAGGCATATTTATTAGTACAAATTAGGCTAATAAATTGTTCCTGATAAAGATTCTTAGGGGGCCTACATCAGTTAAAAATATAAGAATAATTTAAAATTTAATGGTTTCTGGATCTTTGTACCTCAAAAACCCTGTTTATAGTCTTAAAATCCTTACCAAAACATGTTTTCTTTCATATAATTTACTTTGTTGATAATGCAGAGCTAAGTTTCAGCCCCAGTTTATGAAGTCAGCATTACTGTGGTTTGTTGTGTAAGAGTTTTCTGACCACTTCTCTGAGATCACTGATCTCCCTTATCTATGCCTATATGTAGGTACTGTGTCACTGTCCTCTCAGGAGTTATTTTTGTCCCATTTTCTTTCTTTATTCATTTGTTTATTCAACAAGTATTTATTGAGGAACCACTACTGGCCAAGCAGGCACTGTTTTAGAAAGAAGAAATGCAATAATATTCAAGATGGACAAAGAGATGTTTAATAGACTCCAACCTGATTGGTTGTATCCACTCTCAATTATTTGCACACTATACTTTCTCTTTGTGTAAGGACCGAGGTGTCAGGACAATTGGTGAACACCCAGGGTTCAAGGTAGTGGACCAGTGTCTTCACTTGGAGACCACTGGCTGATCTGGCAGCCTCTCAGGAGCTAGAAGGCATGTGGTGCTCAGAAGGCAAAACTGGTTCTTTTAGCAACTCCTGTGGCCTCTTTGGGGAACAGATCACCTGGAGCAGATGTGGCTTTCTTACTAGCTAGATATATTACTTTAGGAAAATCATTCCGACTTCTCTGGGTCTTACCTTCCTCACCTATGAAAGAATAATACTCAAGAATATTTACTGAACATAGTATATAGGCACTACCCTAAGCACTCTGTGCATATTAACTAACATTATCCTCATAATAAACTTATAAGTTTCATGATCTCTATTTCTCAGGTGAGAGAGAAAAGTGAGGCACAAGGACACTAAGTGACTGCCTGAGGTCATAAAGCAATTAGGTGGCCATTAAAATTTAAACCAACTCAGTCTGGCTTGAGATTCCAAACAGTTAACCATTACACTATGCTACCTACTCACATGCAGGAGTGAAATTAGACATTTATTAAGTTGTCTATCTCTAGTTACAACAGGTTAACTGGTACAAATGTAGGTTGAGAAAACGGACATATTTTAAAAATGAAATGGTAGAGATGTGTAACGCTTATGGCAACATGAGCGGCCATAATTGGGAAAATGGTCTAACCTGAATGACATCCTGATCTCCATGCATAGCCAGGATTTCCCTATCCGGGGACTTTCCATTATTTTTTCATCAACTTTTTTGAGGTATAATTTATATACACTCATT
Source organism: Theropithecus gelada (assembly GCF_003255815.1). Taxonomy (NCBI): domain Eukaryota; kingdom Metazoa; phylum Chordata; class Mammalia; order Primates; family Cercopithecidae; genus Theropithecus; species Theropithecus gelada. Next base: position 42,100,033 of record NC_037669.1, on the reverse strand, counting down.
TTAAGTGTATAGTTCTGAGTTTGGGCAAATGTATATGCTTGGTAACTACCACTGCCACCATCCCAAAAGGTTCTGTGGTGTCCCTTAAAGTCAGCCTCTACCCACTTGCAGCCTTAGGCCACCAATGATCTGCTTTCTTTCTGTCAGTAGAGACAGAATGTCGCATAAATGAAATCATACACTATGTACTATTTTTTTAAGTCTGTATTCTTTTGCTTAGCAGGACATTTTGTGACTCTTCCTCCAAGGAGTACAGTAGATCCTTCTCCATATCCACAAATCCTATCTACTCTTCAAGACTCATCTCCAATGATTTTTTTTTTCCTTACTTCAAATCCTAACCTGAATTGTACTGTAGTATGTCCTCACAGCAGGTATATAAATAAAATCACATAAGTGTGGAATATTTTCTACTCAAAATTTGTATGTTATCCACTTATAATCAATCAATTATTATGCTTACCAAGTCATATCTCTAAGTCACCTCTTTAAACATCTTTAATATTTCTTTTGGCAGGTTGACTTGCAATTTTTGCATTTGGGCATTTTATTTTCTGCATAGTATCTTGCCTTTAATTCACATAACAGGGAAGATGGAGATGAAAACCATTTCACTCTTAAGAGCAATGACAGGGAATCTTTAAATTGATAATCATTGATCCACAAAAAAGCAACATAAGTTAAAAGATAATTTAGATATCTGCCCGAGAGAGAACACTCTTTTTCTTATTTAATTAATTAATTAATTAATATATTTATTTTGAGACGGAGTCTTGCTCTGTTGCTCAGGCTGGAGTGCAGTGGTGTGATCTTGGCTCACTGCAACCTCTGCCTCCTAGGTTCAAGTGATTCTCCTGCTTCAGCTTCCCAAGCAGCTGGGACTACAGGTGCATGCCACCACACTCAGCTAATTTTTTGTAGTTTTAGTAGAGACGGGGTTTTACCATGTTACCCAGGCTGGTCTTGAACTCCTGACCTTGTGATCCAACCACCTTGGCCTCCCAAAGTGTTGAGACTGTAGGTGTGAGCCACCGCGCCTGGCCTCTTTTGCTTTTAAAAATGTTTTAAAAAGGAACTGACAGTTCCTTTTAAAATGAAATATAAAATTTTACTTGAGATTATTATCCAATATAATATGTTTCCAAATTATTTATTTTATTTGGGGAGTAATATGAGGGAAAAGAATAAATGAAGGGGAAGAGAAATTAAAAAAGCTAGTAGAAAGATCTGAACTAGTAGAAAGAACTGCTAGTAGAAAGAACTGCTTGTAGAAAGAACTGCTTGAACCTGGGAGATAGAGGTTGCAGTGAGCCGAGATCTTGCCACTTCACTCCAGCCTGGGCGACAGAGCAAGACTCTGCCTCAAAAAAGCAAACAACCAAAGAAAAAGATCTGAACATAGAACATAGCATACAGACACAAAGAGACTTACAGGTTCACAAAGAAAACACCACCAAGAAAGACACATAGATCTCACAGAGGGGCAAATACAGTACACGCATGCACTTCGAAGCTAACATATTTTTTATGCCATAATATTCCCATCTTGTGGTATTTTAGGGTATTTCCCCTAAAAGATTTTAAAGTCAAATGGTTGCTCATTATCAGCATAAATGGGAATCACCTCTTGGCACACATTCTTAGTTGCGTCAATTGAATTAAGCTGAACGCTAGAGATTAGAAACCCCCCGCCGGTTTAGGACTTCCAGCTCTTACACAGATAATGAGGGCCAGGTCACACAGATAATGAACTTGATGCTTCTTGCCCAATTCCTGTGGTAAGAGTATGGGGGAAGATGCAGGCCCAATTCCCTTCTCTAATCCCAGCCATGTTTTTTTATCTCCCTTCCATCTTCTCTGGCTGTCCCCACAATTTATCCCCCATTCCCCAACTTCCAGCAGTACCAGCAGTTCCTAGAAAGATCAGCTCCATCTGACTTCCATCCTCACCATGGCTGCATGCCTGCTTTTTGACTAGTGAGTATTGGTGTGAGGTGTAGGAGAGTATGAAGCACACCTTGTGCACGATCATCCTGAGAGAAGAAAGAAGGTGATTTCATACTTACATGATGTTCCATTCAAACTCGATGGCGGGGATGTGACCAAAGCTTGTCCAAACAGAGCCTAGAATACCTTGGCCACAGTGATTGATTCAAGAACGGGTTGTTGGCTCAAACAGTTCCCTTCAAAGGCCTCTAGGTAGTGCTGACAGGTCAAATCAACTAGACTGCTATTCACTCCCTCATTCATTCTATGAATATTCCAGCATCAGGCATTCTGCACATACAGATGAACAATACAGGCATGGTTCCTGATCTTATGAAGCTTAGAGTACAGCAAAGGAGTAGTGAAGAGAGAGCTGAGAAGGGATGTGAGGAGGGCTTGAGGGTCTCCAAGAAGAGGTCAGAAGGCAAGTGTGGGTTGTATGCTCATAAATCACCTACTAGTGCTACTTTGGAGGCATATGAGTTGATTGATATTATATTTTTTGAGGAGAGAGAAAGGAAAAAAAATTGTGATTGACCCTTATAACCAGAATTTTAACTAATAAGTGTCTACTTCAGTCAACTGAAGAGATGTGGAAGCTTAAGCTGGGTATATAAACATCAAAAATGAGGAAGCAAGAATGATCAGAAAGTGTGTTGTGGGAATATGATTTGAAAAGACTTCCAGGGGAAAGTAGATTTGGAAAACAATTTAAATGTTCATGGTGGAAAATGACAGGAGAGATAAAAATTGATGGCCCTTCTGGTGTGGGCTATGACCTATGCAAAGATGCTGTGCCAAAAACTAATGAGTGATTTGTGAAGAGGTGTCACACAGGTTGGCTTACAGGGGAAGAACTGAGAGAAGCCAGACATGGAGTTCTAGCTGGAGACTTGGATTAGATTATAGGTGATAAATTTCCATATAGGCCTTAATATTGAGAATGAATAATTGCTAGTTGATTTCCTGATGAAGATATAGGTCTTAATAATGAGAATTAATAATTGCTAGTTCATCCCCTGGCCAAGATCTCAAATTCTGGAATGCCCGCCCAACAACCTAGGTTCCTGAGGCTCAAAGGAGATCCACACCAAGCACTCAGGACATTTTGGCCAATATCCCATGTTATTTCTCCCTAGAGTTCTGATCCCATTTTCCCATCTGTGCTCTCTCCTGGGGGGATTTTGCCAGACCATGTAAGAGTCAGGAGAACATATCTTTACCTGGGCCATGGTTGGGTGAAGTGTCTGTGTAGCGGACATTTTGAATGTTGGCTGCTTTGCTTCTATTTCTTCCTCCTTTTGATAATGGCATCCTGACTTCTCACTGGGGATTCACTCCCCCCTTACTCTAAGTCTATGTAGTCTGGAGGACTGCTAGCATTAGGGATGGATCCATTACCTAGGAATGCTCAATAAATGTGGTTTCTGGAACTTTTACAGGATATCTTGGGAAGTAAGGAGATCCTAGCTTCAAGCTGCTACAGAGGCTGAAAATTGCTAACCCTGGGGAATGAAGAACAGAAAGATGAGATGAAAATACCTAGCTGTACCTGGAACACTTCTGAGATTTTTAGTAACATGACCCACTACATTTCCTCTTTTTTTGTTTATGCCAATTTGGTTAGGGCTTTCTATTACACAACTAAAAGTCCCAGTTGTGACTGTTGCCTGTCATGGCTTTTTTTTTCCTCTCACAGGTCCAAGCTCTGGTCTTGACCATCTGGATTTTATTTCCTTATCTGGAAGAGGAGCCATTGAAGGGTAGAACTGCCAAGTTTCCCCCTTGAAACCTGTTTTTCCTTCAACCCTACCCTTGTCTTGAAGTTTTTTCGAGTTGGGGTCCTCCTTGCACTGGACATGAAAGGTAAGAAAGAAAAGACGATAGTATCAACCACCTAAAAGATTGTCCCCTTACTCCTCCTACTTAAAACCCTACACCTTAGCATCATCACTCCTGAAGACTTTAGAGTTTCTGACCTTTATTACAGCACCTCTATCTTGACAGGGTAGGGGTTCCATGTGAAGAAGGAAGCTCTGAGTACCCCACAGAAGTTAGAAATTTTAGCCAACAGTGATGGTTGGGTGAGAGGTTCCCATAAAAGAAGGGCTGAGAACTTGTAGATTCTGACTCATTCGACCAACTTAAGACAGTCACTCCTTGTCTTTCATGAGAATCTCTACAGTGACTGATACAAGTTGTATGCTTTTTGCTTCTTGGTATCCTTCCCAAAGGGTTTGTGGTGGTTGGGTTCTGTATACAAAGCTGTTCTAGTTATTATTTTTATCTAAATGATGGATAAATTAGAAGTGTACTGAAATTCTACTATAATAATCATACATCTGTTTAGAGTTTGAAAGTTTACAAATTGCTTTTACATATATCATGTCATTTAATGTCACAAACCTAAGTCAAAAGAACCTTGAGTGGAAAGTAAGCTAGACATTAAGTCTGTGTCACAGATGGAGACACTGTGACTTACAGCCGTGGTTTGCCTAAGATCACACAGCTAGGAAATGGGGGCACTGGAGGCTGGGACATTCCATTCAAATTCAGGAGTCCCTGCCCTCTCCACTGTCATGCAGTCTCTCTGATAGGTCAGTTTGGAACTAAGGAAAATACAAAAAGAGTGTAAAACATGGTCTGATTGAAAAAATAAGGCACATATGCAAGACCCAAACAGCTATTTAGGATATAAGCTCTTGAAATGAAAAAGATTATGATGTCTGTCCTGTGTGTAATTCAAAAATACAAAACAAGGCTAAACAAGTGTGGGAACTCCTCTGAAGTTCTGATTTTTCCTACGATAACGACTTCAGTACTTCTTTTTGAAACATTCAATATCAAATCTTTTTACAAAGAGTTTTTGTTTTCTGTGCCTTTGATTTGCTTTTGTCCTAAGTCGCACTTAGCTGACCTGCTGGGTGGCTTGGTATAGCCTGTCGTAATGTAATGGCAAAAGTGGTGACTGAACACAATAATACTAGCTTTATGCCACTTAGTATATGGAACGTAATAGGTACTCAAAAGATACTTTACTCACAAGGGAACAATATTGATAATTTAGACATTAGAAAAATACCCCACTCATTACTAAATCTGTTCTGGGATATTTGAAAACTTTTGGGGACCATACTTTAGTTATTCTGAACCACTGGACTAAAGAACAGTTGACTCAAGGCTTTAAATAGATAATCAAATTACTATCAATTTTGCTCAAATCAGTTGCTCAAGATTTAAAAAGAGTACTTTGAATCCAACACTCCATTTAGTGGCCTCATTTAAATATTGCCCTTTTCAAGTAACCACTATTTTTCTTGCCTGGAGTAGAAGCCCAACTCTGCTTTATTATACAGCAAATTGCTATGTAAGTGAAGGACGCACCTGCCACGCCTCAACTTTCTTGATATCTGCACAGGAGCCGTTGGTGAAGAGCCCTCTCCCAGGTAAGCAGGTATATATATCTTGCAAGGCATGGGCAATGGAGTAGACTGCTAAGTACACATTGTAGGATATCCGTAAATGCGTGTAATCTATGTAAGGGGTCTCAACACTGCTGATGTTCTCATCCCCTGTACAGAGGGGTCGGAAGGCTGTCGAACTGTTGCTAAACCTGCCTCCACTTTCTTCGTGACCTCTCAGAAAGGTGTCCACAGGTAAAGGTCCTTTGGCACCTTCTTGGAGGTGGCAGTTAAACGTTTCTTCCCAAAACTCCTTGGCAAAACCATTGTGGACAGACTTCCTGGGATGGACCTTCTTCAGGAATTCCCGAAAGCCTGGGATCTGCCCAGCCTTCAGAGCAAATCCAATGGTGCCTCCAACCACGTGGAAGTACTCGGGCATGGCGATCAGGGAGGAGCTGGCCCAGGCCTCACTGGCCAGCCAGATCTTGCCTGTGATATTGCGCCGGACAATCTCCTTGATGAGGGGCTCAAGGTCTGGGCCACTGGAGAAAACCACGATTACTTTGGCCGTGGAATTTTGAATCACCTCCACCACATGCTGGATCTCTTCCTCATCAGAGTACTGGGAGATGAGTTCACTGAAGTCAATGCAGATGTCCCTTTCCTCAGCTTCCTCTCGGAACTTCTCAATCCCCGGCCGCCCATAGTCATCATCAGCTGCAATTGTGCCCACCCAGTTCCAGCGGAAATACTCAATGATGTCTGCCATGGCAGTGGCCTGGTGCTCATCATTGGGGATGGTTCGGAGGAAGGACTTGAATTGATTCTTGTTGCTAAGGAGTCTGCTGGAGGAGGCGTAACTGACCTGGAGAGAACCAAGAACATGGTGAATGAGTGAGTGAGTGAGTGAGGAGGTGCTGAGTGAGCCTCCAGGCTGTTGTGGAGGTGGCTTTCTGAGCATGCCTTGGTCTCATTTATCAACTATGCTGTTCACTGTGTACAGGATGAAAGAAAGCGTAAGGAAAAGCAGCATCTGTTCCACTCCAGCGTGAGCACTTAAGCACCTTTCAGTCTATGAGGGAGCATCCCAGTTCCCAATGGATGGTTCTTCACAATGCTACCTTCAAAACTGGATCTGGCCATAAAATCAACCCAACAATAGTGGGATGTGCTTAGCCTTTCAAGAAGAGTCTTTATGTACCATTTCATGTTTCCTCTAACCTCCTCTGTGCTGCCTCATTGGTTATAGTATATCCACGTACACAACTTTGGCCTGTTGCGCTCAGCTTCTGATCTGAACAGTTTAACTTCCCTTTACTGCAATAAACACTTTGTCCATAATCTGCCTCTGGAAGGAATCAGGTTCCCCATGGATTATAAACTTAAGGCTCTTCAGAGGAGTCCCCGGGAATTCCCTTTTCTTATTCTACCTAATTTCTCTCTTCCCATCCTCTGGTTATTCCTCCTCCTCCCTCTCCTCCCTGCACCCCAGTACTTTAGAAAAAAGTAACCTTAATTGCAGTCATTTCTGAGAACTGTTTCTTTTAGGCTCAATTAGACCATTAGGCTCAATCCCCCTGCATCACAATAACAATGACGTGTGTAATTAAATATCATCAGAAAAACTTCCCTTCCTCTCCATCCCTCTATTGTTGGATTGATTTTATGACCAGACCCACTTTTGAAGGTAGCATTGTGAAGAATCTTCCATTGGGAAGCACCTTCCAGAGCCCTTTCCTTTATTCATTTATAGGTGATGGCCGAGCCTGCTTGACAGGCTTTTGATGTGGGTCTTGAAAATCTTAGAGGCTAAACAGGAACCCTGGAGAAGCTGTCTTGACATGTTTGCACTCTCTAAGACATAGCCACTTCTGCATCTGAGCAAGGGTGTGGACTACCAGGGGAAGAAAGTCTTGCCCTTGACGTTAAGAGATCGTTGCTTGAAGAAGTAGCCAAATACCATGTAAAGCATTAGTTAGTGCAGAGCTTTCCCACTCCTTTTCACATTATGGCAACACAAGGAGCAAATGGAAGAAGCTGATCAACCCTGGTGGGAGTGCTCTGACCACTCAGGCCCCACCTGGCCACCCCAAAGCTTGAGGGGATCCACATCTTTGATGAGGCTGGCTTCAGCTCATTTGCAGCACTCTGTGTCATCAAGGCTCACCACTTAGGAAGTTCCAAGTTATGGGAACATTTTTTCTGAAGAACGAAACATTTTAACACAAATAGAATTTCTTCTAGGAAATGAAGTAGCTTAATACCTTGTGTTCTCTAGTTTTTCCAGAGAGATTTTGAACTTCTTAAGAAAACAAGTCAAAGGTATTTGGGTGAATGCCTTTTTAATATCTCTCACCAATTAAAACAATTAATTTTCCATGTCCAATATTTTTAAATAAAATTTTCCAAAGCGTTTCTTCTTATCAATGGATAGTTTCTACATTAGAAACATAAAAGGTGTTGGTCTGTGAAAAAATGAGGCCAACTTGACTAAAAAGCAAGTATGATTGTTTTCTGACAAGTGCTTTTATTTTAGAAGGTATAGTATAAAATTGATTATTTTTTCCTTTATCAGAATAAGGTATTCTCAAAATACAACAGAACTTCATGAGGCAGGTGGTTAAATTAAATAATTTGTTTAGATGTTACTGTTTTCAGAGAATTCTGTTAGCAGACCCAAACGATAGGCCTCTGAATCAGATTTTTGCAAACACAAAACCTACCGTTTAAAAAAATCCATCCATTATTGCTTGCTTCTTGAGTTTTTGAAAAACAGGTCAAAAGGGCTTTAATGGAATAAAAAAATTAAAAACAGTAATATTCCTCATGGATATGTTCTCTTAAGGGATATATTTATAATGTTTCCCAAGTTTTTAAAAGCAACTCTAAAGTGGGGTAAATACCATTTTGTGTCCCAACCCCCCAAAAAAACCCTCAGAAACACACAAAACTTTTTTTTATTGTAAGAGGGGAGAATTTCATGAATGATTCAGAAAACTGTTCCAACCGCAATTTGTCTAGCTGGTCTGCCTGTTCCATCCACTTGGTGGCGTGGCTGGCATACAAAATACCCCTGGGTTCATGACCCCACCCGGCAGGGCAGTGGCTCCCAGCCCAGCTGCACATTAGAATCACTTCTGGAGTGTTAAAACCTCCTGACACCCAGGCTGCATCTCAGCTCAATTAAAGCTTGTTCTTTGGGGACTGGGACTTAGGCACCAGTATCTTTAAAGCTCCCTAAGTAATTCCAATAGGTAGCCATGGCAGACATGGCAGAGAACCCCTACTGTAGATAGACTTATGTTGGTTTGATTGATAATCAAAGCACTTTTATAATTCAAATTCAACTTAACCTTATCTTTCATCCAAACCACAAAGAATTAACATCCCCCCGCCCCCTGCCACCTTTCATGTTCTTTCTTTATCTTAGCCTGTTGGCTATGGGGTAACAATAACTTACTTTAACTGTGTATCTAAATTTGAATATACGCAGCACGTTTACTGATACAGGCTTTGTCAGATCACTTTGGCACAAAAGTTACAAAGCCAGGGCTTCCCCATGGGAAATACCTTTAATTCCCTGAAGTAAGGATTCCGTAAATAATGACAAAACTATCTCTTGTCTCATGTATATAAAGAGATAATGGCAATCACCAAAAAAACACCAAAAAACAAAAAAAACCATGGAGCCCTCCCAACATAGAAATGTAAATTTATCAAAGGTACTCTTACAAATTTTAAATATTAAGCATTCAAAAAAATAAATTTAAGGTGTAGTTTGTAATTTAATTTCAAACTTAATGTAAGGATGCATCACAATTGAGCTAATTCTCCCACCCACAGACATTTAGGTTGTTTCCATTTTTTCACTATTATAAAATGATGTCATAGATTCATAAATGTTAAACTGAAAAATGCTTTGCTCTATAGTGTTAAGAAGGAAAATGCCAGGTTATAAAATGGCATTTCACATTCGTTATCTTTTTTTGGTGAAAAAATATACCATTGAATGTTTATTAAAGCACTTGCTTCAATAAACTGTTAGTATATGAAAATGCAACCATCTCTTCACCTAGGCTGAGTTCCTGCTAAGTGGAGACTGCTTATATATATATATACTGAATAAATATTTGTTGAATGAAATAGAATTTTCTCCATTTCTGGAATATGCAACACAATGATTAAGTTCCTGTATTGTGAGAAAATATGCTCTGCTTCCCTCTGAGCTAAAGTTTCAACCAGACAGTAGAGAAGCAGAGACTTTTCAGGAAATGGAATTAGGGACAGATATTTTGAATTTGAGAGGTGGGATTTACCTCATACGCTCTGATTCCTTTTAGTAAAAGCAGAAGGAAAAAAAGCATTTACTAAAGGAATAGAGTGGGAAATAAATAATTGAATGCCTCTTTTTTAAAAAAGACACAGTTTTATGCAAGATACATTTAAAAGAATTTTGGAAGAGTAGTGAAGGAATCATTGACACTGTGGACACTGGAGTTTCAGAAATCCCAAATGGTCATGATACAGCATATCAACTAAATCATAGGTCTTTTGTGCCAGAGATAAGAAAATAGCAAACTGTATGGATATTGGGCATGGCACCCCCAAGCCTGCTTCTTCTGATCCTGCTCCCAGTGCCCCATCTGAGAAGGCGTGAGTACCTGGGGAATGTAGAAGAGCCCCAGCAGATTTGCCACTGCTGTGGAGACGCCTGAGCCAGTTGCTCCCACCACAGCAATCGTAGAGGGAATGTGCTCTGAGCAGTTGCAGAACTCATCAAGGTTCAAAGAATCAATTTTGTTTTGAGCAACAAAACTCAGGGTGGCTTCCAAGGCCTTAGAAACGGTGTTGCAAGTGTCAAATATCCTGTATCCCAGCGTCAAGTTGGGAAGAAGGGCTGGGCTGCTGTTTATCTCCTCTATGGCAAATATCATAGCCTGTAACCAGCGAAACCCACGGAAATTATACCTGGAAGAAAGAAGAAGTGGAAGAAAATGGGAAGCTTTCTAGTCAACGACTTAAAGACCGGGCAAAGCTGGGTTTGAATCATGGAACTGTTACTACTCTCTGGCTTCATGGCATGCTCTGTACAGAGCCCTCTCTGTTAAAATGGGGATGACATGGCCGGGCGTGGTGGCTCACGCCTGTAATTCCGGCACTTCGGGAGGCCGAGGCAGGTGGATCACTTGAGGTCAGGAGTTCAAAACCAGCCTGGCCAACATGGCAAAACCCTGTCTCCATTAAAAATACAAAAATTAGCCAGGCGTGGTGGTGGGTGCCTGTAATTCCAGCTACATGGGAGGCTGAGGCAGGAGAATCACTTGAATCTGGGAGATGGAGGTTGCAGTGAGCTGAGACTATGCCACTGCACTCCAGCCTGGGTGACAGCATGAGACTCCACCTCAAAAATAAATAAATAAATAAATAAATAAATAGATAAATAAATAAAAATAAAAGGAGGATGACACTTGCCTCACAGGGTGACTGTGAAGATGATGACATAAGATAATTATGCAAAATCTTCAGCACGGTGCCTCACACAGAGACAGAGAGCAATAATGACAATAATAAAAAGAAAAAGAAAAATAAAAGATTGCTATTTGTAGTTCATTGAATAATTTATATCTGTCTTCTCCAGTAATGAATTTGAAGTAGCTAATGTGAGACACTTAAATAAAAGCAGTATGTAGATGTACAAGAAAAAGACGAGGGTAAACATGAATAGATTAGGATATTAATATGTGGGTGCCTAAAAATAACCTCAGATCAGATTTGCAGAGTCGTAAGTTTAGACTGTGACATTCCTGAAGGTCAAGGGGAAAGGGACATGAATGATCTCATTTTTGTAAACAAATAACCTATGAAAGCCATACACAGACAGTGGTTACTCTGGGGTGTACAACAGTGGTCATGTCTGGGTGGTGGAATGCTTAGCTTTAAAATTATGTGCTTTTGGCTTATTTATACTTTATGTCTAAAAAAATGAACATGCATTGCTTTTCAAAGAAGAACATTTTAAACAAAAATCAAATAAGTTAACAAGAGAAATAGGGTCAGAGACATAGTTTTCACTTCCCCAGCACTTTGCTCAGCGTGAGGGCTCAGTAAATGTGCTGAATCAGTGTATTTGTGTCTAGAGGAAAAAACTCGCCAGGTTCTTTCTTTATATTGTGAGTTTCACTACTTGAACTCAGTGACAGTGACAGGAGGTGAGATATACGATCTTTTGTACTCCATTGTATTGTTAGGTTCCCTAAGCTCTTGGTCTAACTTTTAATGTGATGTTTTCTGTTTACCATTTTCTTTATGTTTCCTTCATGTATTTCTTTTTTTTTTTTTTTTTTTGAGACGGAGTCTCGCTCTGTCACCCAAGCTGGAGTGCAGTGGCCGGATCTCAGCTCACTGGAAGCTCCGCCTCCTGGGTTTGCGCCATTCTCCTGCCTCAGCCTCCCGAGTAGCTGGGACTACAGGCGCCCACCACCTCGCCCGGCTAGTTTTTTGTATTTTTTTTAGTAGAGACGGGGTTTCACTGGTTAGCCAGGATGGTCTCGATCTCCTGACCTCGTGATCCACCCGTCTTGGCCTCCCAAAGTGCTGGGATTACAGGCTTGAGCCACTGCGCCCAGCCCATGTATTTCTTTAACTATTTGTTTTAAACCTACAAAGTTATTATGAAATATTACAGATTTTTTTACATTAAACAACTATGCTGCTAAGCTAATTTTATTATCTTTAACATAATTTGAAAATATATATTATTTTAGGGCAAGCCTTTTGCTTGATCTTAGGTCTGTATACACACAGCACATGTACAGCTCTGTGCAGCGGGGTGCAACAGAATATTTGTCCACATGGGTTATGTGAAGGATGCCATCAGCATCAGTGCAATTCTGCACTTAGATTTCCTGCATTCATAAGAAAAATATGAAAATATTATCAATGTACTAGCTCTCATTAGAACATGAACAGAAATCTAGTTTTCTTGGAACAATTCTAGTTTTCATTTTCATTTTCCAGCTATTGGGAAGAGCAAGGAAAAGTGTTGGATCCCTTCGGGAAGTTGCAAGTCTCTCTAGAAGGTGGGTCCAGATTTGGAGCACAGTCATAGTCTCCAGTGTAGATCAGGGGAGGTGATATACAGTCCACTGTATTCTGCAGAAGTCAGATCCTATTTTAAAGAGATGTGCTTCACCCTGGAGACTATATTCTAAAAGGGTCACAGTAAATTAGGGGGCATCAGATGGAGGACAAGCAGGATGATGATGGATCTGGAAAGCATATCATGGAGAAAATGACCATAAAACAGACTGTGGCTTGGAGAAGAAAATATTTGATGAGACATTAGCTCTCTTCAAGCAGCTGCAGAGAGAATCCATTGAGAGAGTTAGATGCATTCTGTCTTGGTGCGGTGGGATGAGGGGTGGGGAGGGTGGCAACCTTCCTATGCAAAAGACTTTCTAATGGCCGTAGTTCCAAAATGCTATGGACTACATTTTACAGTTTGAAGATGCCTGGGTCATGCTGACTACTGTGGTTTCTTTCCATTTAAATGCCTAAAAAAAAAAAAAAAAAAAGAAAGAAAAAGAAAGAAAGGAAAAGAGTGAGGCAGCCAGCACTCAGGTATTATTATCCACTGGAGCATGTAAGGTCAATGGGGGATTTTACTACTCAGGTTTGCAAGACCTGCAATAAATTTCCTTCTAGGTACTTAGTCTTCCATTAAGCAACACTGCTGTCAGGTGAATGATGATAATTTGGTCACCAAATGACCACCAGGTGCTTTAACAGGCCATGCATGGATTTTCTACTTAACATAATTAACATTTTATTTAAAAAGAAGTCTTCAAGAAAAAAAAAAAGGCAGGTTGTGGGGGCAATAAGCTTCAGCATGATTACCAATCAATCACTATCCTTGAAAAGATAGGACAAAGTTTGAAAAAATTATTTTGGGTTTGGTGCAGCTTTTCTCCAACCACTCAGAAGAGAAGAGACTGGCAGATTAGGCCCCTCTTCTTACCTGATGCATTCCACAGACTCCGGCCTTGATTTGAGATCTTGATCTTTAGCTGCTACTCCAAAATGAATAGGAAAGAGCCCGCCAAGTATAATGTCCCCTTTCTTTTGGGCTCGCTGGTCGGGCCCATAGGCAGAGGTGTGCCAGGTGAGTGCCAAGAGGACCCAGAAGCAGCAATAAAATGCCATGGTTCTGCCTTCTCTCCAGGGCGAGGGACAAGACAGCTAGGAGTTTGGAGGCTCCCAGAAGTTTTCTCCCTTGGAGCAGTTCACTCCCTGCAGTGGGGACACATGTCTACAGAGTGATTACTAAAAGAATAGAAGAAGTGGTGTTTGAATCTCCATTTCTGCCTTCTTCATTGCAGACTTGTAAGGTGGGTGGTCCTTGAGTCTTTGGAAGCCACATCATGTAGAGGCCTCCTGTGATGCCTTCTAAAAGAAAAGAAAGACAAAATGGATTCAGCTAAACCTAAATCCCATCTTGTTACGACTACTGCAACCGAGGTGGCTCAGAATTTCCATTTAGAGGGGTCTAGGGGTGGCAGATTGAAAAGGCCTGGCTTGGAGTCACATTTTTATAGCACTTATGTAAAATACAGGAAACTTCAATTGCCCATATTGGGGAAGAACTGTGTTCGGTTATGAAAGGTCAAATTTTAAAGAGGCCGTTGATAACCTAAGACCTCCGCTGGTGCTGATGCTGGATTTTAATCCATTCATTTTCCTGTGTGAATGAGGCATACATTTGGCCTATTAGTAGCAGCAGCCCCTTTTGTTATAATAACATTAGCGATATTTTATTCAGCATGTAAGTTCTTTTAGAAAATATAGGATGAAGTCGAGTGCAATGGCTCATGCTTATAATCCCAGCACTTTGGGAAGCTGAGGCAGGTGGATAACCTGAGGTCAGGAGTTCAAGACCAGCTTAACCAACACCCTATCTCACTCACCCTGTGAGTCAATTACCAATTACACGTTGATGGGGCTAAATATCCAGCCTGCCTTGAGGTTCAGGGCCAAGCACTGGACTGCCAACTGGACACTGCCACATGAATGTTCCACAGATTCTTTGAATTTAACAGGTCCTAAACTCACCTCCCTACCGAACTTGTTTCTCCTTCACTGTTTTCTATTTTAGAAGATTACACGCCATCCACAGAGACACAAAATAAGGAGCCATCTTTTCTTCTTTCTGTTCTCATAATTGTCCTTCATATTTAAACAACCCCCAAGCCCTATAGATTCTACTTCCTAAACCTCTCTGGAATCCATTTACTCCTCACCATTTCCAAGACTATTTTCAGTCTACCATCATTTTTTTTTTCTTTTTCTTTTTCCCGCTCCTCTCCTCTCCTCTCCTCCCTTCCCTCCTTCCCTCCCTTCCTCCCTCCCTCGCTTGCTCCCTTCCTTCCTCCCTCCCTCCTTCCTTCCTTCCTTCCTTCCTTCCTTCCTTCCTTCCTTCCTTCCTTCCTTCCTTCCTTCCTTCCCTCCCCTTCTGTCTTTCAGAATCTGGCTCTGTCACCCATGCTGGAATGCAGTGGCGCCATCACAGCTCACTACAACCTCAACCTCCCTGACTCAAGCAGTCCTCTCACCTCTGCCTCTTAAGTGGCTGGGACTACAAACACATGCTACCCACACCTGGCTGATTTTTAATTTTTTCTTTTGTAGAGATGGGGTCTCACTCTGTTGCCCACAGCTGGCCTTGAACTCTTGGGCTCAAGTGATCCTCCCACCTTGGCCTCTCAAAATGCTAGGGTTGCAGGTGTGAACCACCATGCCTAGCCCTACTATCATTTTTAACCAGATTTCTGCAACTCTTTCTTAACTGGCATTCCCATCTCCAGTTTTGCTCTTTTGCAATTTGCAAATCTTTGGATGCCACAGGACAAGTGCTTTGGAGCACAGGCTCTGGAGTTAAACCTGGCTTTGAATCATAGTTCCACTACTTTCTAATATGACTTTGGGCAAGTCACTTAATGTCTGTGATCTAAACAAAATAATGCATGGAGAGCCAGCCATTAGCACAATGTAACTAGTAAACTCATAGAAAATACTGGCTTTAATGAATACCCTTCCACTCTTGTCAGTTTTCTCTTTGAATGTCACACTTCAACCTTGCTGAACTTCTTTCAGTTCCTCAAGGACATCAGGCTTTTAAAATGCTCAGACCTCACACTTGCTGTTCCCCTCCTTGGTCCCTCTGGCCTAAACTTGGCCTGGAAAACATCTACTTATCTTTCAGCTTTCAGATGTCCATAATTGTGGGGTGTGTCTGGGTGAACTGTAGGCCTTCAGGTGAATGAGGAAAAGAGCTCCTTCTGGGGCGCACACAGCTTTGAGTCAAGGTGCACAGCTTTAGTGGAACACAGGTTGGATTTCAGCCCACATTAACCCCTCAGTTGTGCAGTGAGCAATTTGCAAGGCTCTTGAAGGAGGCCTTCCCTGAACCCTTAGGTGAGGGAGGTCCACCTATAAGAACATAGTCTCTTATATAAATCTTGGATCTTGAGCTTCCCTCTTGGAAGGTTCATCACACTTTATTATAGTTATGTTCATAAATGTCTGATTCCAGAGCCCAATCTCTTAATCGTTGTCATATGGTGCCTCTTGGTCCTTAGGAATTCCACCTTCTCCTCCAACAGCATTCCTAGCAGAGTGTGCTGGGCCTCAGGTGGAAGGACCACCCCAGCAGACACTCAGTTTTCATGGAATCTCCTCCTGTAATGTCTGAACATCCATGACCACCCCAGTTTTCTGACCCTAGTCCTGCTTTTAGATTTTTGGCTTCATTACTTGGACCCTGGACATATGTTCACTCATACATTTAATAAGTACCTGTACTGGGAATATAAAGGTGACAAACACATGCATGTTTACATTGTTAGGAGCTCCCAGTCCAGGGGGTAGGCATGCTGGTCTAAATGATCAGAATTTACCTTAACACTCAGAAGTGAAAAAAAGTAACTTTTTTTCTAAATTTAACTTTGCCCTCCAGCACTTAGTACAATGTCTAAAATAGGAAATGCTGAATGAATGTTTGTCAAATAAAAGCATTAAAAAAGAAAGTACTTTGGAAAGAGAAACTAGCATTTATTGATCCAGGCATTGTACCAGGTCCCTTAAACATTCTAGGTATTTTAAACTTCACAACAATTTTGTAATGAGGGTAATACCAAGTCCACCTTCTAGATGGGGAAATAGATTCTTTGTATATTCAGCTTACTCAAGTGAGCAGTTTTGGCACTTGACTTAAGAATGCCTTAAGAACTCAGAATTTTAAGGAGTCCCGTGGACTGAATTAGGTAGGAGAGGGAACATTATAACTGGCTAGGGTTAGTCACTGAGACCTGTTAAATTTTTCCTGTGAAATATTAACTACTTGGAGAAGTTTATTAACTTAATTAGTTCATTCAACAGAAAATTCATTGCAAGAAGGAATAAAGGAAGGAGAGATTTGGGGTCAATTTGCAGCAGTTAACTCTCTCAGTCTAATGTATTCTTCAAACCACCCTTTTGAGTCCAGTTGCCAGGGTTGAATTTACTTTCAAAGCTAAGGGTCGTTCTAGATCCACCATCTCCCTCTCCTCCAACATCCAGTCTCCTGGTCCTGTGATTCTGCCATTGCTTCCCTCTCTGCCTTCTCCTACACACTCCTGTGGCCAGTGCCTTTGTTCAGGCTCCCACCACCTTCCACCTTCCATGTTGTAAAAGCTTTATCTTCTTTGTACTTGACTCCTGGTTGCCCCTCATCCCTTCTCCCCACTTCCTCTGTTCTGCTGCACGGAGGTGGATATGACAGCTGGAGACCATCTTGAACAAGGAGCTACCACCTAGGGAATGATGGTGCCATGAACTAAGCATTTCATAGCGCAGAACCTTAGTATTGAACTATTCCTGGACTTTTGCCTGACAGAGAAAAAAGGCTTCTGACTGGTTTAAACCACTGTTATTATATACATATTTTTTCTTACTGTAGTTATCTCCAACAGTATCTAGCAAAGAATCACAAATAAACTCATTTGTTCTCCTTACTATACATTTATTCCATTTAAATCATATATAATCATGCTTGCTTTCCTGCAAATGAGTATTGCAAAGCTGAAGCTAATATTTGTTCTTTCTCTCAATGGCAGATACATCTTGGAAGAAGAAATGACCCGTGCACCAGGTGGTTTTATGTTTAAAAGGTTCTTGACATCAGGAGGAGTGTTTCAGTACGGACAGATAATGGCTTACTAGGCTCTTCAGCCAAGGATCGGAGATGGAAGATGAGGGCAGACTGGTCAATGTGTTCCATGGGTTCATGAAGTTACAAATTCATGCAATGATTTACTCATTCAAAAACCATTTATTGAGCTCTCCATGTGCTAGATACTAGGGAGTGCAAGACACTAGGGAAAGAAAGTTGAAATTTTTGCCTTCAAGGTGCTCATGGTTTAAAAAGAGACAGAAAGGTGCATTATAAGGACAGTGATCTAAATGCTATAAAGAGGCATGGATTAAGTATTGAGGGAGCACAGAGCAAAGAGTGATATTCTTTGTCTGGTGATTGCTGGGAAAGAGAATTAAGTCAAGACAGGGACCAGAAACTTCATGAGGCCAAGGCCTGTCTCTTTTCTTCACCATTGCTGCCTAGCACCCAGCACAGCACCTGGCACAAATGATTCACAAATATTTGTTGAATAAATGTATGAAGTGTGCCCAGTAAAGAAGAGAGGCTGGTTGGGCAATTCCTGGACAGGACAGGGAAGGGGTCACCCCACAAGACTGACGGTTCCTGTAGGCAGAGGCTTCTCCATGATCACAGCTGCATCCTCAGCATCAAACAAAGAACCTGGTACTAAATGGATGCTCTAAAAATGTCTGTTGAACTTGCTGTTCCAAGAGTAGGTATGTGGCTAATCCAAGTTCCGCAGTCAAGACAAGTTAACAGAGGATAGCAAAACAACGTTAGGAGTGAACACTACCACATTTCAATTTTCTTCCAAATAAAAACCACCCCTACTCTCACCTCTTGGCCTCAACATTTCTGGAAATTGTGAATCTCTAGAGCAGAATGATTTTGCTCACATTTCAAATAGAGAAAATGCAGGTGCAGACCTTCTGAACATAAAATCACTCAGTAAATTAAAGGCACAGTAAGCTCAAAGGCTACTACTTCTGAATTCCTAGATTGCAGGAAAAAAATTCTAGGTTGCCTAGGAAAAAGATAGTTATAAGACCAAATTTGATTTCCAAAAGAATTTATCTTCGTAAGGTGAGTACACTGCTGTCTCTGGTTTATTGTACTGTAATCTTTGCCATCTTTCATCACAATGATCATAAAGATACTAACAGTAAGGTTTGAAGTCACTATTGCAGAAAGGTGAAATGTATATGTTTTAATGAGGGTGAACAGGAAAAATAAACCTGAAAAAGTTTAATCAATAATCACCAAACTCATGTGCCTGGCTGTGGTTGCAGCTTCCTTTACCTCTTGCCGAAGAGACATCCACAAGATGGGTTTCTATACATAGCTGGTGCACATTTGCCAAAGAATTAGGGACATCTTACCTGCCATCACTAATACGGCCATCCCTAGTTCTATATCAGACTTCACTCCTTCTGTACCAAAGCAAGGCACATCTTGTTTTAAAATGAGGGCCCTCTTTTGGCGCTGGGGGAAACACAAATTGCCCGGTCACCCTTGGCTGCCTCCCGCAAGCCCAAGCCCGGCTTCTGCTGTCTGCCTGCCAGCTGTACACAGTCTTGCCCTCCATCTCCCTGACAACAGGTGTGACTTTTGGGGAGTCCATGCCTCATTTAGTTCTGGTAATGGCTTAATTGAGTTGGAAAAATGCAAAGACAGGAGCATAATGAACAGCAGCTGAGCTGGGTTCTTGTGAGTCATTGGAAAAAGCTATCAGGGAAGGGAGGGAAAAGGATGAACAAGAGTGGTGAGGAGCAGCACAGGGCACAGAGCAAAGTGGGGAGGCAGAAGCCTAGACAAAGCAAAGAAAGGCTGTAAATAGAGGAAGCTGACATTCATTAATGCTGCATCCTGAGCTCCTTGAAGACAGGGCCAGGTCTGTCCCATCCACGGCCTGGAACATGAAGGGGCTCCATGATAATGGTTGAGTGGATGTATACTTGTGTGTACTGCGTGCAACATAACAAACTCTGTGTCCGTCATAGGACTGAGTGAGTTGCTGAGGACACAGCCCACAGGAAATTAAGAAACTTCTTGTCCTGAATTGTTTCCTTCATGCCTTCAGTCAGCTCTGCTGATGGATGTATGAACACCAACAGAGTTAATGAAGTGGTTCATTTGAAAAGCGAAGATATGCAACTCATGTTTTTATAAACAAAAATGCCAGAGCCTCAAGTCCTACATAAAAGAAACATTTCTGTGGAATAACGTCCTGGGATTGCCTCTCCAAATCATAAGGAACCCTGACTACCCAGTCTGATGTCCCAAGATGTGTCACTAGGAAGTGTTCTGGGGTAAAACAAGTTTGGGAACTAACGTACACTCTGCCACAGGGGCACATATGCTTCCTTAAAGGCTCTGAGAAGTCCCACAATAAAGATTATTGCTTATTTTGGTATGGGACATTTTTTTTCTTCCCTGAAGGATACTTTTCATGATGCTGTGAAACACGGGCTTGGAAGTGCTGACTGAGTGGAAAGCATAAAGTTTGTAACCTGAGATTCTCCCATTTGTTTAGGTGTATCTTTGAATGGGGAGATATGTCTGCCCCTCAATGGGCATAGCAATTTTTGTAATCCCAGGTATGAAATTCCAAAGGGTATTATTGGAAAGAAGGACTCAGGTGGGGTGGGTGACTGCTGATGTAACTTTGAAATCATTCTCTGGTCTCGGGCATATGTTTCTGTTCTCTTCTACTCCGGAGGGATGGGTTTCTATCGTACATAGAAAGTTGTACACTGAGCCTTTCCCCAACCACTTGCAACTCTCCTGACCTCATACAGTGTCTCTGTCTGAGGACCACCGGGGACATGTGGTGGTGTGCTGGCAAACTGGCTTCTAAAAGAAAAACAAGTCCTGACTTGCAGTGTTTGCTAAATATTCCCGCTATGGTCAATTTCAAGCTATCAATGGTTTAACAATATATTTGTAAAAATTCTGGATATTTAACCATTGACTCTCAAGAGCTGATAGAAGCCTGTTCTAACACATCATGGGGACATCTTTCTAAGCACACAGAAATTCTCGTTATCTTTGGAAAACCTGACCAAAATTATTTTATAGGCATTACAAATCTTCTCTCTTCTCCTGTTTTCCTCTTTGTCTTGAGTGTTAGGAAGCTGTAAGCCAAATCTGTGGCTCCGCTGTAGCTAAAACAGAAACCAAAAGCATGCATTTTAGTGTTCTAACATTATGTGTGCATTATTTTATATTCTTGCACATATTTTACCATGATTTACTCACCACATTAAACCTTTCATTTTTATTAAGAGCAACAGGGATATAAACACAAAAACAAACCAATAAATCTGAATTTTTGCTGTGAGCAATAAGAACTGTCCCCAGTTGAAACTCTCTGTGTAATTAACAGGAAAGGGTCTGGAAAAGTCATTCTTGCTTTATTAATTGAGTGGGTAGACACACCAGGTCATTAATCTAAAATACAGAATTTTAGAGGTAGAAGGGACCTGGGAAGTTTATCTGGTTTACACTGAAACCTTCTGACGCATGAATGTTTGAATCATTATGGCCAACTTTATCATGAACAGGAGCTGGAATTCACAACTCATTGTAAAACTATGTGAGGTTTAGTAATCAAAGGGCAAGCTTCTTCTTACTGAAAAGGGAAGTAATTTTTCCCCCTTGATTTGTCAGTGCACAGTTTGTCTTTAAAATGTCAGTTTAGGACTTCAGAGGACTAAACTTACTTTCAATTACAGCACAGAATCTATTTATTATGAGAATTCTTTTAGTTTTAATTGGACCACAGGCACACAAAATTGGATTGATCATAATCCCTGGTTGGTGACACATCCTCATTCTTGGTCCAGACCTGCCCCACTTTTATTTCCTAAGTTATTTTTAATAATTAATCTACCACCTACAACAAAAAACATCCATAGTAACCTACCAGTGGGTTCCTGTATTACATCCTGTTCTTGTGACTCTTTTTTTTTTAAATTATTATACTTTAAGTTCTAGGGTACATGTGCACAATGTGCAGGTTTATTACATACGTATACATGTGACATGTTGGCACCAAAGAAGCCATTATCCTCAACCACATGCTGATTATTCCCTGCTTCCCTTCCCACCCCATCCTTTTAAAAACTTCACAAATCATAAGACAGAAAGACTGGTAGGATACACACCAAAATGTTAAGGATGATTAGATCTCAGTGATGGAATTCTGGTTTCTTCCCTGTTTTATTTTTTGTTTTTGAAATTTAATAAAATAAACATGTACACTTGGTCCTCCACATATGTGGGTTCTGCAGCCATGGATTCAGTCAACTGCAGATTGAAAATATTTGGAAAAAATGAATGGCTGTATCCGTACTGAACATGTACAGACTTTTTTTCTTGTCATTAGTCCTTAGATAATAGAGTATAACAACTATTTATGGAGCATTCACATTGTATTAGATATTGTAAGTAATCTAGAGATAATTTAAAATATACAGGATGTAGATAGGTTTTAGGCAAATACTATGCCATTTTATGTAAGAGACTTGAGCATCTGCAGATTTTGGTATCTGAGGGGGTCCCGAACCAATCTTCCATGGATACAGACAGACAACTACATTACTTTTAACTGGAAAATATATGGTAGAATGTTATTAAAACAATGGCTATATGAATAGACATAAACGTTAAACATGAAAAACACTGCAAAAAAGATTTTACTTAGATTTTACTACCTATTCATACTGTATATCCTTTGAAATATATTTTGAAAACTATGCTTATTGATACGTCGTATCTTCCATCCTTTTTGTTATTTTTATCTATTTTTACTCCCTTCTCTTTATCTCTCTTCTTTCTCTCACTCTTAAAATAAATTTTTACTTGAAGTATAATAAACATCAGATATGCACAAATCATACATGAATTTCCACAGTGGAAACATTCACGTAACCAGCATCCACATCAAAAAACAGAACCAGAACTCCGAAGCCCCCACTCATGCCTCCTTAGAGTCATTACCTTCCCCAAGGATGACCAGTACTCTGACTTCTACCATCAGAGATGGGATTTTCCTGTTTTTGAACTTTATATAAGTGGAATTATGTAGTATCTGGCTTCTTTTGTCCAATGTATTTGCAAGATTATCTATATTGTATGTAACTATAGTTTGTTTTTTCTCATTATTGTATAGTATTTTCCTATGATTCTACCACACATTACCTATCCAGTCTCCTGTTAATGAATGCTTTGGGGTTTTAATGAACAGTGCTGCTATGAACTTTCTTTTTCTAATTTTTAATTTTTGTGGGTACACAGCAGGTATATATATTTCTGGGGTACCAGAGATATTTTGATACATCATAGTAAATGGGGTATCCATCCCCCTCAAGCATTTATCTTTTGTGTCACAAACAATCCAATTATATTCTTTTAGTTATTTAAAAATGTATAATTAAATTATTATTGACTATAGTCATCCCATTGTACTATCAAATACTAGGTCTTATTCATTCTTTCTAACTACAGTTTGTACCCATTAACCACCCCTGCTTCCTCCCCACTCCCCGACTACCCTCTCCAGCCTCTAGTAACCATCTTCCTACTTTCTATGTTCATGAGTTCAATTGTTTTAATTTTTAGCTCTCACAATTAAATTAGAGCATGCAAAGTCTTTCTTTCTGTGCCTGGCTTATTTCACTTAACATAATGACCTCCAGTTCCATTCATGTTGCTGCAAATGACAGGATCTCATTCTTTTTTATGGATGAATAGTACTCCATTGTGTTTACGTAACACATTTTTTGTATCCGTTCATCTTCCGATGGACACTTAGGTTGCTTCCAAATCTTGACTTTTGTGAACACTACTGCAACAAACATGGAAGTGCAGATATCCCTGTGATATACTGATTTCCTTTCTTTTGGATATATATACCTAGCAGTGGGATTACTGGATTGTATGGTAGTTCTATTTTTAGTTTTTTGAGGGACCTCCAAAATGTTCTCCATAGTGGTTGTAGTGATTTTCATTCCCACCAACAGTGTATGAGAGTTCCCTTTTCTTCACATCCTTGCCAGCATTCATTATTGCCTGTCTTTTGGATAAAAGCCATTTTAACTGGGGTGAGGTGATATCTCATTGTAGTTTTGATTTGCATTTCTTTGATGATATTGAGCACCTTTTCATATACCTGTTTGCCATTTGTATGTCTTCTTTTGAGAAAGGTCTATTCAGATCTTTTGCTCATTTTAAATTGGATTATTAGATTTTTTTCCTATAGAGTTGTTAGAGCTCCTAATATTCTGGTTATTAATCCCTTGTCAGATGGCTAGTTTGCAAATATTTTCTCCAGTTCTGTGGGTTGTCTCTTCACTTTGTTGATTGTTTCTTTTGATGTGCAGAAGGTTTTTAACTGGATGTGATCCCATTTATCCAGTTTTGCTTTGGCTGCCTGTGCTTCTGGAGTGTTACTCAAGAATTTTTTTGCCCACTCCAATGTTCTGGAGAGTTTCTCCAATGTTTTTGCTTAGTAATTTCATAGTTCAAGGTCTTATATTTGAGTCTTTAGTCCATTTTGACTTGATTTTTATATATGGTGAGAGACAGAGGTCTAGTTTCATTCTTCTGCATTTGGATATCCAATTTTCTCAGCACCATTTATTGAAGAGACACTCTTTTCTCCAATGCATGTTCTTGGCACTTTTGTCAAAAATGAGTTCACTGTAGGTGTATGGATTTGTTTCTGGGTTCTCCATTCTGTTCCACTGAGCTGTTGTTATTCCAGCACCATGCTGTTTTGGTTACCATACTTCTGCAGCATAATTTGAAGGTCGGTAATGTGATTCCTCTGGTTTATTCTTTTTGCTCAGCATAGCTTTAGTTATTCTGGGTCTTTTGTGGTTCCATATAAATTTTAGGATTGTTTTTTCTATTTCTGTGAAGAATGCTGTTAGTATTTTGATAGGGGTTGCCTTAAATCTTTTATTGCTTTGGGCAGTATGAACATTTTAACAATACTGATTCTTCCAATCCATGAACATGGAATATATTTCCTTTTTTTGTGTCCTCTGCAATTTCTTTCATCAGTGTTTTATAGTTTTCATTGTAGAGATCATTCACTTCTTTGATTAATTCCTAGGTATTTAATTTTACTTGTGACTATTGTAAGTGGGATTACTTTTTTAAATTTATTTTTTAAGTTGTTCAATTTTTTGAATGCCTTAAGACTTGTTTTGTGACCCAACATACGGTTTATACTTGAGAATGATCCATGTGCTGAGGAGAAGAATGTGTATTCTGCAGCTGTTAGATGAAATGTTCTGTAAGTATCTATTAGGCCCATTTGTTTCATACTGCAGATTAAGTCTGATGTTTCTTTGCTGACTTTCTGTCTGGAAGATCAGTCCCATGCTGAAAGTGGGGTGTCGAAGTCTCTAGCTATTATTGTATTGTGGTCTCTTTATTTAGCTCTAATGATATTTGATTTGTATATCTGGGTGCTCCAGTGTTGGCTGCATATATATTTAAAATTGTTATACCCTCTTTCTGAATTGATCCCTTTATCATTATATAATGACCTTCTTCATCTCTTCTTACAATTTTTGTCTTGAAATCTATTTTGTGTGATATAAGTATAGCTAGTCCTGCTCTTTTTTGGTTTCCATTGGCATGGAATATCTTTTTCATCCCTTTGTTTTCAGCCTGTGTGTATCTTTATAGGTGAAGTGTGTTTCTTATAGGCAACAGATCACTGGGTCTTGTTTCTTCAGCACTTTAAACATGTCATGGCACTCTCTCCTGGCTTATAAGGTTTCCACTGAAAAGTCTGCTGCCAGACATATTGGAACTCTGTTGTATGTTAGGTGTTTCTTTCCTGTTGCTCTTTTAGTATCTTTTTTTATCCTTGACTTTTGGGAGTTTGATTATTAAATGCCTTGAGGTAGTCTTCTTTGGGTTAAATTTGCTTGATTTAACCACTACCTGGCTACCATCTATGTTCTACCTCAATGTCCTAGGGCTCTGCCATCAGCAGGTGAAGAAGCCAACTAGGCTTGTGTTCTTCCCTTAAAGGCAGTGAGTTCCCCCAGGCCTTGGGTGGGTCCAGAGACACAACTGGGAGCCAGGATTTGAGCCAACAACCTTAGAAATCTACCTGGCATTCTATTCTACTGCATCTAAGCTGGCCCTTAAACCACAAGACGAAGTCCTTCTCACTGTTCCCTCACCTTTCCACAGGCAGAGGAGCCCCTCCTGGTGGCCACGACCACTACTGGCTCAGGGGGAGTTCTGCCTGGCTACCGCATATGTTCACTTAAAGCCCAGGGGCACCTCAGTTAGCTTGTGGTGAGCGCTGCCAGGCTTGGGACTCACCCTTCAAGGCAATGGGCTCCCCTCTGGCCCATGGCAGGTCCAGAAATGCTGTCTAGGAGACTACACCTGGACTCGGGGACCCAAGAGCCCACTTGGTGCTCCATAACCTTGTGGCTGAACTGGTACCTAAGGTACCAGCAAGAAAACATCCCCTTTACTTTTCTCAAGCAGAAGGAATCTTTTGCCATAGCCACCATAGCTGGGAAGGTCACACCTGAAACCAGCACGTCTCAGAGTCTCACCCAAAGCCCATGGCACACTACTTGGGTATTACTGTTGGTTATTCAGGGCCCAAGGACTCTTTAGTCAGCAGGCGATAAATTCTGTCAGGACTAACTCATTCCTTTCAAGGCAGTGAGTTCCCTTCCGGCCCAGGGCATGTCTAGAAATGTTGTCAAGGAACTAGGGCCTGGAATGGAGGCCTTATGACTCTGCCTGGTGCCCTATCCTACATTGGCTGAGCTTGTATCCAAGGTGCAAGATCAAGTCTTCTTTACTCTTTGCTCTTCTCTCCTCAAGCAGAAGGAAGGAGTCACTTTAGTTGCTGTGAGCTGTGTTACCCGGGGTTGGGAGACGGGTAGAACAAGCACTTCCTTAGCCACACTGGATGATGTCTCTCTAGGTCACCTGCTGCCCTAGTTCACTGCTCTAGTGTTAAGCCTAGCCCAGCACTAGGACTTGCTTAGAAATTGCAGTCCTTTTGTCCTAGACTGCCTGTTGAGCTTACATAAGACCCCAGAACACTTTAACACATGGTGGTGAGGCTTGCAGAAACTCAAGTTCCGACTGCTTAAGTGGGTGATTCCCCTCTGGCTAGGGCTGGTCCAAATGTTCCCTCCACCTCAGCGAATGCCAGCTGAGCCCAGCACAGTTTTTCTCTCTGCTGGGACAGCTCAGCACTGAGTTCAATGCCAAGTGGCCCAGTCGCTATGCTCTCCCTCCCCCAAGTGCACAGATTTTCTCTTGCACCACACAGCCACTGCTGGGGGAATAGGGGAGGGGTGGTGTCAGCAACTCAAGGCTGTTTTTCCTACTCTCCTCAGTGCCTCTTTGAGCAATAAGAAATTAACACCAGGTGCTGTGATTGTTCACCTGAGTTTTGCTTCTTTTGATGGTGCTTTTTTGTGTGTAGTTAGTTGTTAAAATATGGTGTTCCTGCAAGGGGGAACCATCAATGGAGGCTTCTACTCTGATATCTTGCTCCACCCTCAGCTATGAGCTTTCTTGAACATGTCTTTTTGTGAACATATGTTGAATATATACCTAGAAGTGGAGTTGCTAGATCATAGAGTTTTTGTATCTTTAGTTTTAGTAGATACTATCAAAACGTTTTCTGAAGTGTTGTACCAATTTATCTTTCCACTGCACTCTATGAGAGTTTCTATCACTCCATGTCCTTGTCCACCCTTGGTACTGTCAGTCTTTTTCATTGTGGTCATTGCTTGTCTTCCCTTTTATATGATTATATTGTATCTACCTATATTCCTAAAATGTATTTAAAATTTTTAGTTGTTTTAAGCATTATAAAAGGGTATCATACTGTATGTAATCTTCTGAGCTTCTTTCACTTAATATTATATTAATAAAATTCACCTATATTGTTGTATTTTACGATAATCCATGATTTTAACTGCTGTATAATATTCTACTGTGTGAATACATCACAGTTTATTCATTCATTTTCCTGTTGGTGGGCATTTGGACTTTTTCAATAGTATGGAAATTCCTTTCTTCAATTGGCTTTGAGATTGTGCAGGAACCAAGGAAGAGCTCTATGGAACTTTAAAGACACTTAAACTGCGTAAGTACAGCAAGGTGTGGGGGGGCTCATGTCTGTAATCCCAAGGTGGGAGGCTGAGGTGGGCGGATCACGAGGTCAGGAGATTGAGACCATCCTGGCCAACAGGGTGAAACTCTGTCTCTACTAAAAATACAAAAATTAGCTGGGCGTGGTGGTGCACTCCTGTAATCCCAGCTACTCCGGAGGCTGAGGCAGAAGAATTGCTTGAACCTGGGAGGTGGAGGTTGCAGTGAGCCGAGATCACACCACTGCACTCCAGTTTGGTGACAGAGCAAGACTCTGCCAAAAAAAAAAAAAAACAAAACCGCGTAAGTACTGTTAGCTACAATTAGCATCTCTACAAATTTCCAGGCTCAAAATAACAAGCCTCCAGTGTTTCATTACTCCATTTTAAAGAAGATTTTACTTCACAGCTAACTAAAATTACATCTATTTTAAAATTAAGGCCATTTATTCTTGCCTAATTTATCACTGCAATGAAAGGCCAGAGACAAAAATTTTCATTAATTTAAAGGTAGAATCATCTTCACTTTTTTTCAGGCTTAACTATCCAAATTTCTTTCAAACTTTTCTGCTTAGGACTACTTCATATTTTTCTAGAGATATTTGTTAATATGCCAAGAAACTATTCTAAGTTCTTCATGTCATTTTTTAGAGCATGTTAACAGAAATTGGTACCATGCTTTGGGGCTGACCTGAGGTTAAAAGAATTTGTGTCCCAGCCCTTATGTGACAGGTTTCAGGACGTGTTTGTTAGCTTTTGTCCATAACTCCACAATTTGGCTGACTCATGTCCACATTCTGGCCTTCTTGGGCTTCCTTGATTTCCTAATATACATTTGCTTGAGTAGTCCCCTCAGAACCGATATCTGTATTTTTTTATCCCCAAATATCTCAGATTGAAATTGTTCAAACTGAATTTTATCTCCCCTCTAAATTCATTTTGAATTTTCTTCCCATTGTTTGAAGGAACATGTCTCCCTGTCAGGAAATGTCAGGAAATATGTGTTGATTTATTAGCAGGCCTCTTCAGCTTTGCTAAGAAGAATCATGAACCCCCATTTAAAGAATGAATTTTAGAGCATACCACATTCAGTTGCCTCTGTGAGAAAATTATCCATTGCTAAGGACACCTGAAGCTGTTCTAGAGGAAGACTGTCTGGAATAAACTTTCCCCAAATAAGCCCATGTATGTTTCTAACCCTGACTTTGATGCTGGGTCAGCCAATATATCCTGACACATGGTGGAAACCCATCCAATTGATTTCTTGTAATGTGGTAACCCTCAGACAGAAACTTCTTGTTACTGTAAAAAGAGCCTCCTATCTGTTGGGCATAGAGCCAGGTGCAGGACAGTGAGTCTTAAAGTGTGGTCCTTGGACCAGCATCAGCACCATCACTTGGGAACTTGTTAGAAACACAAATCCCATCCCAACCTACTGAATCAGAAACTCTGGGTGTGGGGCCCAGCAACCTGTGTTTTAACAAGTTTGAAAGCCATTGCTAGACCATCTTTTATATGCATCTGTCCAGGTTCATATTCTGTTCTGAGCTCTAAAAAATGTGTTTCCTAAGAATGATTGTTTAAATTTAATTTTATTTATGTATTATTATTTTTAGAGACATGGTGTCACTATGTTGCCCAGGTTGGAGTGCAGTGCCATGATCATAGCTCATCGCAGTCTCGAACTCCTGGGTTCGTGATCCTCCTGCCTCAGATTCCTAGGATAACACAGCTAAACAAAAATGTATTTTGAATGGATACACAACAGTTTCCTGTCAATGTCAATTCATTCTTCAGTTTCCCTGAAACCTTGCTCCTGCAAAATAACTGCTAACATCTTTTGAAACCAGTATTCCAGGAAAGCACAGTTCAGAAGTCATTGCTGTAAAGCTAGGGTAACTTTCTGAATCTATAATCAATATGCATGGTCTGTGAACTAGAGAAAATGGCCATTAACTGTAGATAGACTACTTCTCACCCTCTCTTCCCAGCCACAAGCAGGGGATTTACCTATGTGGTTATCATTTGTGTCTACCTTTCCGAGCAGAGTCTTGGGTGCTCTACTTTACACTTAAGTCTTCCATTATTAATTCCCTTTTTAGATTTGTGGAATGAGTATACATTCTTCACAACCAGTCCATCAGTCCCAGATGGGAAGGTCTGGGACCCTGTTTACCTGCAACTGTTAGAAGTCACAATACCTGTGACTGTTAGAAGTGTGCAGCACTCCCTGGTCCTTCTCTACTCCCCTGGGAGCCCTTTCTATGAGCTCTTCAGGGGCTCTTTCTTCAGGAACTGAAATGGTCCTAAACATTCCACAATCTGTGCTGATGCAGTGCACTCTCAGTGTCTCTCTGCCTTCTTCAGCTTTGCCCAGAAGAATCAGGAACTAGCATTTAAAAAATAAATCCTGGAACATGCTACATTCAGTTGTCTCTATGAGAAGATTCTCCATTGCTAATGACACCCGAAGCTGGTCCAGAGGAAGACTGTCTCAAATAAACTTTCCCCAAAGAAGCCCACATACGTTTCTATAAACCTGACCTTGAAGTCAGATTAGTCCACGTAGCTTGAGCCTCAGTGAGTCACTGAGCCTCAGTGAGTGACTCCTGACCAGCTGGTCAGGGTAAGAGATGACTAGGGTCGGCCTGCTATGCAGAGGCCTTACAAAGAACCCTTTCCACTCTGATTCTTCCATTACTCATTTGAAATAAACACAATTCCATCCTCTCATGTTTGCTTTCTTCTCTCTTCTCTCCCTCTTTTTCTTCATCCTCCAGCAGTTTCCAAACTGATTTTAAATCTCTCAATCATCTGTCTAATGAGAAGTAAGCCCTTTAGAGAGTAATGGGCAAAGGTTATTATTCCTCTTCTTATTCAGCTGTGCTCACATGTTGGTTACATTACACCAGGGGCCAGCCAGCTACAGTCCATGGGCCAAATCTGACCTGCTTGTTTTTATAAATAAAGTTTTGTTGAAATGCAGTCATGCCTAATCACTTGCACTATATCTATGGTTGCTTTTGTGCTGCAAGGGTAGATTTGTGTAGTTATGGCAAAAATTGGCCCACAAAGCCTAAAATAGTTACTATTTGGCCTTTTACTGAAAAAGTTGATTGACCTCTTCATGAAACTGAACACAAATAAAACCCTACTTTTGCCATGAACTGGACATGTCTATGGCTTTGGAAACAGTTATGTGCCTGATGTGAGCAACAGCTTCTCCAAGCTGAAAGGAGCTGACTTCACCAGCTTTCTCAATCAGAGGAGTAAGGGTCCTGTAGTTGGTTTTGTGTCCAGAGAAAGGGGTCACTTCTTTCCCTCGGTTATTATCTGACTCAGGAAGCACCAGGAGTCTGGTTTGTTTACCACTGGCTCACATGAACAGAATAGAGTAGGCTGTGTGGTGGGGACTCCCCCTAGTGAAAAACTTTTAGCTAAGGGTGGGAAGTCCAAGCTGTGAATCTGAATCAGCAGCAGCAGCAATTTTCGTTCCCCTTAGATACTGTCAAATGGGTCAGTTCCACTGGGAGCTGGTTACCTTCCTGTGAAGATGACTTTAAGGGGAGGTGGTGGTGTGTGGTTGGGAAACAGGAATACCACAACCTCCCAAGTAGCCCATGCGTAATCTGGGTGGGGCATAGACATAAAAGGAGGAAGCCCAGACTTCAAGTGAGAGAAGAAACATTCTCTCTGGAGACAGTTTTAATTCTGTTCCCACATCATCAGGTGGACAAAATTCCCCTGAGAAGTTGCCCTCTTGCATTTCTCTTCCTCATTTTCTCCTCCTCTACTTCCCAGCTTTACTCCCCAACGCCCTGAGGCCCAGAGCAGGGTACGTGTGGTGAGATTAGGGAAGAGCAGGGGAGGGGACTGATATCAACTTCCTCCAGCCAAAGACCCCCAGGACTGGGCTGGAACTGGTGAGACAAGAGAGGTACCCGGAGAGCAAAGTGTAGGGTGGCATTACTTCTCACGGCCAGCCCTGCACTTGCATGAGGAATGCCCCGTGCTTGGACAAGTTGGGTTTATTACCCATAGCAGAGAAGGAGAACTGTGGGCTGCCTCACCGACAAGGTGCTAGAAAGGACTTACAGGCCTGGGGTTTGTGGTAGGCGATTTCAGGGAGGGTTTAAGGAAGCGGGGCTTTGCATGCTGTCAGAAGCAGAGGTAAATTCTATGATTCCATATCTTAATAAATCTTGTCTAGAAGGGAGGAAGACTAAGTGAGAGTGAAGCTGTAAGGGTAAAGGAGCAGCAGTCACCCCTCCGAGCCAGAATAGGGAAATGTTTGGTCAGTTCCACGGTTTGGACAATGTTAATGTTTTTTGTCTGTGTTCAGACATGATTGTGGAGTGGTCTTATATTTGTCTTTATCATGGTCACAGAGACACCTTGCTTGCTGGTGATGTTCTGTGAAGTTGTTTATGTTTAACAGGAGAATGCCAAGGCCCAGCTTGTAGAACCACCCAGATCCAGGTTGTCAGGGGCCACTTTTCTCTTTCTCAGCAATCATTTCACTTTCTTTGAAGTCACAATATCACAGGATAGTAGAGTCAGAAAGAGATTTTGAGATCATCTAATTCAAGACTCTCACCTTTAAGATAAGGAAATGGAACATGTGAGCTCTTACCTGCCTTGCCAACAGCCCACAGCCAGTTAGCATCCCAGCTGGCGATTCCTGGGCCCTGCATGCACTGGCCCTGCCTCCTCTCCGGCTGTATCTCCCACACCACTCTCCCTCTCTCAGCACTTAGCCTGCCCTCCTTTCAGTTCCTCCAGTGGACCAAGTTCTTTATTGCCTTGGGCCCTTCCCATTCCTCTCAGAATGCTCTTCCACCCCTCTGATCTGCGCCTCTTGCTTAATTCATTTCTCTTCATCCATCAGGGATGAGTCATTCTTCAGGGATCCTTCTGTGGCTCAAACACCACTTCTCAAGGAAGCCCCTCCTGGTTCTCCAGGCCTCACTCTCGTGCTCTGTGCATCTGCCTGGCACTTCCCTGCCACAGTCCCTCTTGTTCTTTATGCAGCCAGGGACCTGGTCTGTCTTGTTCATTGCTGGCATACTCAGGACACAGCAGATGCTTAATGAATGGCTGCTTTACTTCAAGCCCTATGGAGGTTCTATCACTATAATTCTTTTTATAGCACAATAAAAAAAAGGGATTGTGAATCTTTTCTTGAGGTTGCAATATAAACTTGGAGTCCAGTTGCAAGTAAATAATACAACAAGCTGAATTTAAAATGCTGAGGTGTTGCAAGCAGGTGGAGGGTGAATCTGATGATCCCATCTCCATGTCATCCTTCCTGCGATGGCTATCTGGACATGCGGGTGTGCTGGAAAAGCCAGCGCGCAGCCTGGAGCCCTTCACACCCCTGAATCACAGAGTTCTTTGGCTCAGCGGTGACTGTAATCTGAATCTGCCTATCAGTACTGCTCAAGCCCATCGGTACTTACAATGTTAGAAGACAATGTAAGGTAGATTGTTTAGTGTGAAAAAGGCTATAAGATGAGATAGTCCCAAGAGTTCTTTGGTTTGTGTATATGTGTGTGTGTGTGTGTGTGTGTGTGTGTGTGTGAGTGGGAGGGGGGGTAATGGGTGTCTTTGAGATGCTGATGAAAATTGTGGCTGCTTTTTCCAGAAAAATGCACATATGCATATAATTTCATCCAATTCAGATGTTTCATGTACCAGAAAGCAAGGTTAAGTGACTTGCCTGAGATTACAGAGAGATAGAACAAGAATGGAAGCTGAGTTTCCTTATTCCCCATTTAGTAACCTTTTTCTTATGTGCCTCCGTCTCCTCATTGTCCACACAGGAATAACAATAGTATGGTTGCTGTAAGGATTATATTAAAACAATACTTGTAAGAATTTAGCATAAAGCCTACCACATAGTAAATGCTCAAAAAACATTAGCTCTTCATATGATGATGATAGTGACCCCTCTCTCTTCCCAAACAGTACCTTTACTAATTGAACTGATCAACATGGTGACTTGCCACCTCCTGACCAGTCCTAGAATGCCTAGTTTAGCCCACTCATGGGATGGCCACCTTCAAACAGCAAGTGTATGATGCTGAGACAGGACTGGGGCAGAAACCCAGGCAAGCCACCCAACAGCTGGGCCAGAGGAAAGGTGTCCTCTGAGACTGGTTAGCATGCTGTCTGCATGGTGGATGGGATTAGCTGCAGGACACACTTCTCACCTCTACAAGGGGATCATGATCAGGACACTTTCTGATGTCTCTAAGGTGATTGCAGATGGATGATGACCCTCAAAAAGCTGCAAAAATTCTGAGTGGATGGTAAGCAGAACACACAAGAAGGTCCTTGGGGGTAGAGATGAGTTTCAGGTGTCAAATGCACAAATCCTTGATTCTTTTTTTTTTTTTTGAGACGGAGTCTGGCTCTGTCGCCCAGGCTGGAGTGCAGTGGCCGGATCTCAACTCACTACAAGCTCCGCCTCCCGAGTTTACGCCATTCTCCTGCCTCAGCCTCCCAAGTAGCTGGGACTACAGGCGCCAGCCACCTCACCGGGCTAGTTTTTTGTATTTTTTAGTAGAGACGGGATTTCACCGTATTAGCCAGGATGGTCTTGATCTCCTGACCTCGTGATCCGCCCATCTCGGCCTCCCAAAGTGCTGGGATTACAGGCTGGAGCCACCGCGCCCGGCCAAATCCTTGATTCTTTAAGTATCAATCTGATAGGTCAATGCAAATATTTGGAAGTAGATTTGCAAAGAAACTAAAAGGAGAGAAACCTCCTTTGGCTGAAGAAGTCTAGTGGAGGGGACAGAGAACTAGAAGGGGCCAGGAGATGGTGGTTCAAGTTCCCACCTGGCTGCTCCTCCTTGGGACAGCTGCTTCCTTCTCTGGACTTTGGTGTCTTCTCTTGTAAGATGACCAAGTGGCATCAAGGGCTTGGTGGGTCCCAGGAAGCCCCTTCTATGCAGGTGGAACCTCAGTGGAAGAGGCCGAGTTTGGAAATGGGCTCTCTTCCTGTCTCCTTTCCAAGTCCTGCTCAAGCGAGAGGGTCTTCCTCCTCCCTCCCATCCCACCTCCCACCTACAGAGATGGGCTCAGCCACTGCCCTGTTGCAGGGGGTGGGGGATGGTGGCGCAGAGAGGGGAAGCCCCTCAGGGAAGGAGGTTGCTTTCTCCACGGTCAGCAGCACCCCCGCCCCCAGCCGCTCCTGCGTCCCCCTCACGCCCGCATCCACTGCACGGCAGGCTGTGCTGGAGCAGAAAGATCTAGGCTCGATTTGCAGCCCTGATGCGGCGGCAGCGTCAGCAAGGAGGAGAGGTTGTTTTGTAACGCGTGGCGCTAAAGGAGCGTTTTCCCTGGACTTGGGCTCTGGCCCTCACCGCGAGGCGTCGCAGCCTTTGCTTTACTGGTCCATGCGAGTGACTCCTTCAAACAGCCGCGGGTGAGCCTGGGCTGGGCCTGCAGGATCTAGTCCCAATGTCCCGGACTCTACCAGGGGTTATTGATAACTTAAGACCAGAAACATTTCTGAGCAGAATGAATACATGATCAGAATCCAATACTGTAATGCCGGGGCCAAGAAGGCATCTCAGAATATGTTTAGTATAAATCTTCCATTTTACAAATAGGTAAACTGTGGCTCAGAAACAGGAAGCAGTTTGCCAAGTCACAGCGCCAGACACCAGCAGTGTTAGGAGTAGAACGGAAATGTACAATCTCTCATCATTTCATAGTTCACTTGGTTAGGAATGAGAGGCTTCCTTATTTATTTATTTATTTATTTTAAACAGAGACTCACTCTTTTGCCCAGGCTGGAATGCAGTGGCACAATCTTGGCTCACTGTGGCTTCTACCTCCCAGGTTCAAGCAATTCTCCTGCCTCACCCTCCGGAATAGCTGAGATTACAGGTATGTGCCACCTGTAATTTTTGTATTTTTAGTAGAGGCGGTGTTTCACCATGTTGGCCAGGCTCGTCTCAAACTTCTGGCCTCATGTGATCCACCTGCCTCGGCCTCTCAAAGTGCTGGGATTGCAGGTGTGAGCCACCATGCTCAGCTGAGGCTTCTAACTTCTAATTTTTAGTGTGCAAACTTTTAACACAGTAAAGTAAACCACAATGGAAAGATGCATTTTATTGGAACATTAAGATATGGCCAAATTATGCAGATTTTTAAATTTGGAAAGGATATTAGAAGTCGTCTAACTCCCTTCATTTGTTTGTGACTGCTTAGAGGCAGGGAAGGGTATAGACTCCTGTGGGCTCTGCCCACTGCCATGGCTGTTATGAAATAAGCTCACCTAAATAGAAATGCAAATGAATGCTACACACTCTGGTAGGAAAGCAGAGAATTTTGCTACAAGGGTGGCCTGATTTTGAGGGTGGGTGAAGGTGGGTGGGAAGAGTACAGAGGTTGGTAAACAGTGTTTAGCAGATTTAAACAATGTATATGTTTTATTTAAGATGTTTATAATAACATATATACTTAGTCCAGAGTATTCATGTTGTCAGATTACCACATTTTAAGTTTAATCAGGGAGTTTTCCATCTTGAAGTGACTTAACTGCACATAGGCAAGGCTATGTAAATCAACTGTTGTAACCCTAAGAATCTGAGCATTAGATCATTTATAATAAGATGGTAAATACATGATTGAGAAGTCCTGAAAGGATAAATCAGTGAATATCTGAGGGATGCGTTTGAGAAGAGTGGGGCAGTGAGGTGGTAGGTGTGGCCAGGCAAAGGAGAGGGTCAGGTGTCATAGTGTGGAGGAGAGGATGGTGGAGTCTCAGGGGTGGTGGCACAGCAGTGGTTCTGGGCCCTTCTCAGTTTCCCCTTTCAACATGGTAGCTGTGAGCATGGATTCAGTTCAGCTCTTATAGCAAATGTAATGGGGTATAAGCCTTACCTCACAGGGTTGTTGTACTAACACATGTAAGTATGTGGCATGTCAGTACTCAATAAACAAATGCACCTCCTGTCCTGTTCAGCCCCTTCTACTCTTAAGTGATCAGTCCTTCAGCCCCTTCTCTTTTTAGGCTCCTAATTCCAGCCAGAGACAGACGGGTCTATGTAGCTGAAACACATGAGGTGTAATCTCAGTTGAAGAAGTCCAGATTAATTCCTTTTGTCTGCACCTGGTTAACACTATTTTTAATAGGAAATAAAGGCATTTCCATGTTCCACAAGTGAGGCTTGGTGTGCAAAGATGGTATAGTCTCATAAGAGAAAACAATGCAATCTTTAAGAACATGTCATAAAACTACCTAAAGACATAGGAAAATGCTCATGATATGCTGATAATTTAAATACATTAAAAAACAAACTTATGAAATAGCACGTACAGTGAAACCAATTTGTTTTCAAAATATGACTAGACCTAGGAAGAAAAGATGGAGCACTATTAGACCAAGACGAGATTACTAGTGTTAGCCCCATGATGCTTAAACAACAACAGCAA
The DNA here is from genome assembly GCF_003255815.1 of Theropithecus gelada. NCBI lineage: Eukaryota > Metazoa > Chordata > Mammalia > Primates > Cercopithecidae > Theropithecus > Theropithecus gelada. The sequence continues at coordinate 42,062,846 of NC_037669.1, read as the reverse complement.
TAAAACCACCTGAGAGTCAGGGGATTATGTGACTTGTCCAATACTAAACAACTGGTAACTGGCAAAGCTTCAGCTGGAACTAGTTCTCAGATTCCCAATTCAATGTTCTTCCACTGGACCATTCGAATCTGCTCTTCCCTCAGACTGCTGGTGTTCTTCACAGGCATATACATCTCAGGAAGGACATATTATTTTGAAGTAGCCATACTGACATGACCACAGTCATTAGAAAATAGGGATTTATTTATTTATTTATTTTTAAATAGTTTTTATTATCTTGGCTTTCATTTTAGGTTCAGGGAGTACACATACAGGTTTGTTACACGGGTAAATTGCCTGATGCTGAGGTTTGGTGTACGAATGATGTTGTCACCCAGGTAGTGAGCATAGTATACTATAGGCAGCTTTCAACCCGTGCTCCTACCCCACATCTTCCCCCTTAATGTAGGCCCAAGTGGCTTTTGTTCCCATCTTTGTGTCCATGTGAATTCATTGTTTAGCTCCTGCTTATAAGTGAGAACATGAAGTATTTGGTTTCCTGTTTCTGCATTAGTTTGCTTAGGATAAAGGCCTCTAGCTGTATCCATGTTGCTGCAAAGGGTATGATTTTGTTCCTTTTTATGGCTGCATAGTGTTCCGTAGCATATATGTACCACATTTTCTTTATCCAGTCCACCACTGATGGGCATCGTCGTTGACTCCATGTCTTTGTTCCTGTGAATACTGCTGCAAAGAACACATAAGAACATATGTCCTTTCGGTAGAATGATTTGTTTTCCTTTGGGTGTATACCCAGTAGTGGGTTTGCTGGGTCAAATGATAGTTCCATTTTAAGTTGTTTGAGGAAACTCCACACCACTTTCCACGGTGGCTAAATTAATTTACATTCCCACCAATGGTGCGTAAGTCTTCCCTTTTCTCTGCAGGCTCCCCAACATCTGTTTCTTTATCTTTTTCTTTTTCTTTTTTTTTTTTTTTGGACTTTTTAGTAATAGCCATTCTGATTGGTGTGAGATGGTATCTTATTGTGGTTTTGATTTGCATTTCCCTAATGATTAGTGGTGATGAACATTTTTCCATATATTTGGCCACATGTATGTCTTCTTTAGAGAAGCGTCTGTTCATGTCCTTTCTAAATGTTTTTTTTTTTTTTTTTTGCCTTTTCAATTGTTTAAGTTCCTTACAAATTCTGGATATTAGACCTTTGTTGGATGGGTAGTTTGTGAATATTTTGTCCTATTCTGTAGGTTGTCTGTTTACTTTGTTGATAGTTTTGTTTGTTTGCTGTGCAGAAAGCAGCTCTTTCCCTTAATTAGATCTCTCTCTCATCAATTTTTGTTTTTGTTGCAATTGCTTTTGGGGACTTAGTCATAAATTCTTTCCCAAGGCTGATGTCCAGAATGGTATTTTCTAGGTTTTCTACTAACATTTTTATGGTTTTAGGTCTTATATTTAAGTCTTTAATCCAACTTGGGATAATTTTTGTATATGGTGAAAGGAAGGGATCCAGTTCCAATCTTCTGCCTATGCTAGCCAGTTAACCCAGCACCATTTACTGAAGAGTAAATGATTCTGAGATGATTACATGGGGTGTCCTTTCCCCACTGCTTGGTATTGTTGATTTTGTCAAAGATCAGGTGATTGGAGGTGTGTGGCTCTATCCTGTTCCATTGGTCTATGTGTCTGTTTTTGTACCAGCTCAATGATGTTTTGGTTACTGTAGCCTTTAATATAGTTTGAAGTCAGGGAGTGTGTTGCCTCCAGCTTTGTTCTTTTTGCTTAGGATTATTTTGGCTATTCAGGGTCTTTTTTGGTTCTACATGAATTTTAGAATAGTCTTCTGATTCTGTGAAAAATGATGTTGGTGGTTTGATAGGAATAGCATTACCTCTGTAAATTGCTTTGAGCAGTGTGGACATTTTAATGATACTGATGCTTCCTATCCATGAGCGTGGAATGTTTTTCCATTTGTGTCTTCTCTGATTTCTTTCAGCAGTGTTTTGTAATTTTTGTTGTTGAGAACTTTTACCTACTTGGTTAGCTGTATTCCTAGGCATTTTCTTCTTTTTGTGGCTATTGTATGTGGACTTATATTCTTCATTTGGCTCTCAGTTTAAATGTTATTGGTTTATAGTAATGCAACTGAATTTTGTACATTGATTTTGTATCCTAAAACTTTACTGAAGTTGTTTATTAGTTCTCTGAGCCTTTTCGCAGAGTCTATGGGGGTTTCCAGGTATAGAATCATATTGTTTGTGAAGAGAGAAACCTTGACTTCCTTTCTTTCTATTTAGATGCCTTTTATTTCTTTCTCTTGCCTGATTGCACTGGCTGGGATTTCCAGTACTATGCTGAATAGGAGTGGTGAGAGTGGACATCCTTGTCTTGTTCCAGCTCTCAAGAGAAAATGCTTCCAGCTTTTGCCCATTCTGTATGATGTTGGCTGTGGGTTTGTCACAGATGGCTCTTATTTTGAAGTATGTTCCTTTGATGTCTAATTTGATGAGGGTTTTTAATATGAAGAAATGTTGAATTTTATCAAAAGTCTTTTCTGTATTTATTGAGATAATTATGCAGTTTTCATTTTTAATTCTGTTTATGTGGGAAATTGCATTTATTGATTTGCATAAGTTGAACCAACTTTGCATTCCAGGAATAAAGCCTACTTGATTGTGGTGGATTAACTTTAATGTGCTACTGGATTAGGTTTGTTAGTATTTTGTTGAAGATTTTTGCATCGATGTTCATCAGGAATATTGTCTGAAGTTTTCTTTTTTGGTTGTGTCTTTGCCAGGTTGTGGTGTCAGAATGATGTTGGGTTCATAGAATGAGTTAGAGTGGAGTCTCCTCCTCCTCAATTTTTTGGAATAATTTCAGTAGGATTGGAATAATTTTACATCTGGTAGAATTTGGCTGTGAATCCATCTGGCTCTGGGCTTTTATTGGTTGGTTGGCTTTTTATTACTGATTCAGTTTTGGAGCTCATTATTGGTCTGTTCAAGGTTTCAAGTTTTCCTGTTTCAATGTTGGGGGACTTGGATTTCCAGGATTTTATCCATTTCTTCTAGGTTTTCTAGTTTGTGTATATAGAGGTGTTGATAATATTCACTGAGGATTTTTTGTATGTCTGTGGGGTTGGTTGTAATGTCACTTTTGTCATTTCTGATTGTGTTTATTTGGATCTTCTCTCTCTTTTCTTTATTAATCTGGCTAGTGGCCTATCCATCTTGCTTAATTTTTTGAAGAACTAGCTTTTGTCTGGATTTTCACATCTCAGTTTCATCAAGTTCAGCTATGACTTTGGTTACTTCTTTCTTCTGCTAGCTTTGGGGTTGGTTTCCTATTGTTTTTCTAGTTCTTCTTGGTGCGATGTTAGGTTGTTAATTTAAGATATTTCTAACTTCTTGATGTAGGCATTCAGCACTCTAAACTTTCCTCTTAACACTGCTTTAGTTGTGTCCCAAAGATTCTGGTATGCTGTATATCTGGTCTTATTAGTTTCAAAGAATTTTTTGATGTCTGCCTTAATTTCATTGTTTACCCAAAAGTCATTCAGGAGCAGTTTTTTGTTTACCATGTAATTGTATGGTTTTGACAGATCTTCTTGGTTTTGATTTCTATTTTTATTGCTCTGTGGTCCGATAGTGCGGTTAGCATGATTTCTATTTTTTTTTTTAAATTTGTTGAGACTTGCTTTATGGCCAAGCATGTGGTTGATTTAGAGTATGTGTCATGTGCAGATGAGAAGAATGTATATTCTGTTGTTTTTGGGTGTAGCGTTCTGTAGATATCTATTAGGTCCAATTGGTCAAGTGTTGAGTTTAAGTCCAGAATATCTTTGTTAGATGCTGCCTTGATGATCTGTCTAATCCTGTCAGTGGGGTGTTGGAGTCTCCCACTATTATTGTGTGGTTATCCAAATCTCTTCATAGATCTCTAAGAACTCGTTTTATGAATCTGGGTGCTCCATTATGACTTCTTGTTGAATTGAATCCTTTACTATTACTACTACTAATAAAGGATAATTATTATTATTGACCTTTTTGATTGTTGTTAGTTTAAAGTCTGTTGTATGTGATATAAGACTAGTAACCCCCAAATAGGATTTTTTTTTTCTCTAAGAAATGATGCAGTAGTATGCCCAACGGATATCCTCCATCTTCCTGAATCTTTCATGAATGAGGTATAGGCAAGCTGCTAGGCACTCTATGTGTACACCCAGAGTACACAGGCTATTAAAACTGGCAGATATCTCCAGACTTATTTAGAAGATGAGAAGACCAAAAGTCAGAGATAATTACCTTTACCCCCAGCTAGGAATGGACCCTCCCAAGGGCAAAGGGTCTCTTCCAGTCCCCTTTATCTTGCTTTGTAGAATCTATGAAAAAATAATGCTATTGTCTTTTAGAGGCTATTCCAGAAAAAGATCAACCTACTCCAATATTGGCAGAAAGCTGTCAGCCAGTTCTCTCTTTTGGGTAGAATTATAGTCAGTATGCTAGGGCAGGGAGGAAGGCTTTGAATAGATGTAGATTCAGGTGTTTTAAGGGAGACTGTGCTGGCTTAATGGATAGAAAAAGAAATGGGAGAGTATGGGAGTTAAATGGAGAAATAAGAGGGAGGTGAGCAATGGGTAAAAGGTATTATATATTTGCCATAGTTGTTCATTAAATCTTCCCAGTAATCTCCACAGATACTATCGCTACTCACAAGATGAACTTTGTGAGACTCAGAGAGGTGAAGCAACTTGTCCAAGTCATCCATAATAAATGATGGGAGAATTATTTAAACCTAGATTGCATTATTCCCAGGTGTACTGGGATTTCATTGTTCACTGGTGTCCTAGAGATTTGTGTTGTTGTTGTTACTATCTTTCTAGTGGCAACAGATCAGTAAAGATTCTATACCTTTAGGAACCAAAGATTCACTGAGTTTGGGGTTCAATTCTCAAGGTGGCTTAATAAAAATCGCAAAAGTAGAGCCTCTTCCATTCCATCAGTTTTCATTTTTTCATATTTGTTGAGTGAAGAATTAATTAATTCAGAACTTCCTCTGAACCTCTGTAAATTCCCACTGTGCTACACCATGAGCCATCTAGGTGAAGGTGTGCTATGGGCAGGGGTATCCTAGAGCTGGGGTAGACGGGCTTGGGCTGAGACAAGAGAGACTTTAGCACTAAGATGGCAGCTGGAACAGTGAGCATTGATGGTTCTTCAAGGAGGGGGGTGAGGGGAAAAGAAAATGAATGGTAATCTTAAAGTAGCATTTCTCAAAGTGTTCTTGGTCAAAAATATATGGAAAAATTCAGTTAAATAAAACTCAATGTCTCTTTCTACACTCTGTGTCACACTAGATTCCCAATATTTGGAAATAATTAGTACTATCAGACATATCACTGGTTCCTGGCTTATCGTTGGGATAAACTGCCAACTTTTAGGTGTTGTTGGGTAGAAATTAGCACTGGCTGGGAATTGAGAGAGGAGGAAGGGCAGGATGAAGTGGTCAGACACAAACAAACATTTATCAAAGTCGTTTTTCTTTGAGGTGGAGTTTTCTCTGTCGCCCATGCTGGAGTGCAGTGGCATGATCTTGGCTCACTGCAACCTCTGCTTCCTGGGTTCAAGTGATTCTCCTGCCTCAGCCTCTCGAGTAGCTGGGATTACAGGTGCCTGCCACCACATCCAGCTAATTTTTGTATTTTTAGTAGAGACGGGATTTCACCATGTTGGCCAGGCTGGTCTTGAACTCCTGACCTCATGTGATCCATCCGGCTCGGCCTCACAAAGTGTTGGAATTACAGGTATGAGCCACCACACCCACCACAAAGTCTTTAATACCTTAATGTGCATTGTTGAATCACCAAGAAGAGGACCCAGTAACCAAAGCAGAGAGTTTAGAAGACAAAAATAATATCGTTCTTACTTTTCTTAATCTGTCTTCTCTTCATCTGGATATCAAGCTCAAAAAGCTGTAAATCCTTGATCTTCTATGATTTATTTAATGCATTGTGGTTAACTGTTATCCAGGATGCTGGTAAATGACATACAGCAACAGAGATGTTGCTCTGTATTTCTTCAGAAATTTTCAGTCTATGTAACGCTGGATTCCCAATATTTGGAAATAATTAGTACTATCAGACGTATCACTGGCTCTTTGCTTATTGTTGGGATAAACTGCTAAATTCTTCCAGGTGTTGTTGGGTAGAAATTAGTATTGGCTGGGGATTGAGACTGGAGGAAGGGCAGGATGAAGTGGTCAGACACAAACAAGTTTCAGGAAAAGGCATGCTGCTATTTTTTGTATCTGACACCAGAATGGATCATCCTTCTTTGTTGTCTCTATCTTGGGATCAGGTGTCTCTTCTCTTTCTCTCTCTTTTTAAAAAATGGAGATGCTTGTGGCCCTGCAAGTTAACATGTCCTGATGTACCATTTCTCACACTCCAGCTGTCACACATGCTCATCACGGTAGGCACAACATGTGCTTACACATACGTGCGTGCAGGCATACCCACACAGCAGCAACTGAGCTGAAACTTGTCACAGAATCCTGAATATTTTACCTCATGTGGAAAAAATGTTGAAATAGCAGAGAAATAGACAACACGATCAAGAAGGCAAGTATTTTACTGGCAAGGCTACCAAAAAGCCTCACGCTCTAGATCAAACTAAGTCTGCAAGGCAGGGATCCCTTTTGTCTAAATCACAAGGAGCTAGAGAACACTGAGATTGCACTGCTTGCTATTCCACAAATAAATCTCCAATGTCTGACTCATCCACCAAATGTCTCATCCAACTGGTGTCATAGGTGGCATATCTCCATCCCTGTAACCTTGAACTGACAGCTTTGCCACTTTAACTTCCACTGTTGACCCAGCCCTACCCTCACCCAGGTTCTGAATTGCTTACCACTTCTGGCCCCAGACAGGCAGCACTGATAGAAACCCAGCTCAACAGATTCCTTCCTTTACTGTGAGCTGCTACAGACCCTGATGTGACTTTGGTGACCTCAGTCTTGATGACCCCTGGCTCTGAGCCCAGCTACTCTGGTGCTGGATTTGAGTCCCTGAATCCTGATCTGGGCTGGGTCTGATGAGATGAATCATAGGTAGGCTACACCAGGCTGTCAACTTCTGCAACAGAATCATGCCACCACCTCTTTAGGGGTCATTTGGATCTTCAGTGAGGCCAGTTGGTTAAAATCCCTCTGGTATCTGTTTCCCTCTCCCTGATCCACCACCACAGCCCTAGTGCAAGTTATCATCTTCTATCACTTGAATGACTGGCTTCTAACTGGTCTCCCTGCTTTTACTCTTGGTGTGAAATAATTAATTTTTCCCCATTTTTCAAACAGCAGAGTAATCTTTTAAACATCAATCAGGTTATTCTAGCTGCTATATTAAAAAAAATCCAAAATCTTCAGTATGAGCTACAAATGACCTACCACCCCATTTTGTACGATTCCTTTTTGCTCACTATTTCCGGCCACCCTAATTTCCCACCTGTTCCAGGAATACATCAAGCTCTTTGAACTTACTGTTTCCTCTACCTGGAATGCTCTTTCACTGGCTCTTTTGGCTGTCTCTTTCGCATCCTTCAGGTCTTACCTGAAGTGTCACCTCCTCCTGAGTTACTCTCTCTGACATGCCCCTTAGTTTTCTGTTGTAGCACTTACCTGTAATCACCCACACTGTAATATGTAATTATAATTTGCAATGCAAACACATCATTATTTGTTTACTTACATATTGTCAACTCTTCAGTTCCAGTCCCCTCCAAACTGTAACCTATTGAGGGCAGAGACTTGTCTGTTTTGTTCAGAGTTGAATTCTTAGTACCTAGCAGAGCATCTGGAATTTAGTAGGGGCTCAGTAAATACTTGCTGAATGAATAAACGGATTCTCCTCACCTTCTCTTACCTTCTTCATCCAGTTCACCACCAGATCTTGTAGATTTTACCTTGTAAATAACTTTCTTTTTTTTTTTTGAAATGGAGTCTCGCTCTGTCGCCAGGCTGGAGTGCAGTGGCACGATCTCGGCTCACTGCAACCTCTGCCTCCGGGTTCAAGCGATTCTCCTGCCTCAGCCTTCCGAGTAGCTGGGACTACAGGCACCCATCACAACGCCTGGCTAATATTTTGTATTTTAGTAGAGACGGTGTTTCACCATGTTGGCCAGGCTGGTCTTGATCTCCTGACCTCATGATCCACTCGCCTCGACCTCCCAAAGTGCTGGGATTACAGGTTTGAGCTACCGTGCCTGGCCTGTAAATAATTTTTAGTTCTTTTCAGCTCTACCACTATGGCTCTGTGTTAAGCTACCGTCAACCCTTCCACGGCCTGCTGTGACAGCCTCCTACACTTAACTACCTGCATCCACTGGGGCCCCCTTCCAATCCATTATTCTCCTTGCAGTGGCATGATCTTTGAATACAGAAATCTGTTCACTTCAATGGACTCCCTTTGCTGTTAGAGTCAAGAGCACAATTCTTAACAGGGTATGCGATGAGACCATGCCTGCCTTGTTTAGTCTCCTACAACCCATAACCTCATTTTCTGCTCCACACCCTCTCACTCTGCTTAGATGTGACTATGCCTATGCCAATATCTTTCTTTCTTTCTTTCTTTTTTTGAGACGGAGTCTTGCTCTGTCGCCCAGGCTGGAGTGCAGTGGTGCCATCTCGGCTCACTGCAAGCTCTGCCTCCCGGGTTCATGACATTCTCCTGCCCCAGCCTCCCAAGTAACTGGGACTACAGGCGCCTGCCACCACACCCGGCTGATTTTTTGTATTTTTAGCAGAGACAAGGTTTCACCGTGTTAGCCAGGATGGTCTCGATCTCCTGACCTCATGATCCGCCTGGCTTGGTCTCCCAAAGTGCTAGGATTACAGGTGTGAGCCACTGCACCCAGCTGCCAATATCTTTCTAACTTACAGAGCCTAGAAGTTCTAGTCCTTGTATTAATCATAATAACATCAAAAATAATAGCTAACATTTATTGAATTTTTTATGTGCCAGGTTATGCTAAGTACCTGAAACTTTGTCCTTTCAACCACTATTGAAATGGTATAGTTATTACTTTCATTTGTGCAGATAACTGTTGTTTTTAGTCCTTCTTCCCTTTTTATGCAGCATGAGAACTTCTGAGAAACCTTCCAGATCTCAGATTTCTCTGTTCGGTGTAAGATGAGTTAAGTTGAATGTCAAAATCCAGCCTCAAGGCCTTTGCACATATTCCTTCTCTCAGGAATCTGCTTCTTCTCACTCACTGTTACTTTAGTCCCACTCGTTCTTTGGATTTCAACTCACATGTCAATTACTTTAGGGAACCTTCCTGAATCTTCCTTGCCCCTTTGCCATCCATCGCACAAGACTGGGTACCATCAACTACATGAACTCATAGAATTGTATTTTCCTGGCCAGGCGTGGTGGATCACACCTGTAATCCCAGCACCTTGGGAGTCCGAGGTAGGCAGATTGCTTGAACTCAAGAGTTTGAACCAGCCTGGGCAACAAAGCAAGACCCTGTCCTACAAAAAACTACAAAAAATTAACTGGACATGGTGTGGCATGTGCCTGTAGTCCCAGCTACTCAGTAGTGGGAAGATGGCTTGAGCCCGGGAGGTGGAGGTTGCAGTGAGCCAGGATCATGTTGCTGCACTCCTGCATGGGTGACAGAGCCAGACCCTGTCTCAAAAAGAAAAAAAAAAAAAAAAATTGTACTCTCCCTTCACTGCACCCAAAACAAGTTCTAGTCAGATATTCATTCCTATAATTATTTGTTTACTGTTTGTCTCCTTTGTTAGACAATCAGCTCCATGTGGATAAGGTCTGCATAGCTCACCATTGTATGTTCAATGCACAGCACAATGCCTGGCATATAGTAAGCACTCAATAAGTATATGTTGAATGAATGGATACAAATCAAAAAGTAGACATTCCAAAAGGTAAAATTTCTTTTGTAAATTATGCATGAGTAACAGTATCTCATTGTTGATGAGACACTCTTTCATGTGTCAAAAGTCACTGATGACATATAAGCTAATATCTTTCTAATTTACAGAGCCTAGAAGTCCTTGTATTAGTAACACCCAAAATAATAGCTAACATTTAATGAGCATTTTTTATGTGCCAGGCTATACTAAGTACCTGAAATTTAGTCCTTTCAACCACTATTAGAATCATATAGTTATTACTCTCGTTTGTACAGATAACTATAGTTTTCAGTTCTTATTCCCTATTTATGCAGCATGAGAACTTCTGAGAAAACTTCCAGGTCTCAGATTCCTCTGTTTGGTGAAAGATGAGTTCATAAGTTAAATATCAAAAGAACTTCCAGGTAACTAAGGAAACTGACCAGATCCTTCTAAAATTCCATAGACACCGCAGACTGAAGTCATTTGCCACACAGGTTGCAGGAAGTTAGAAACAATGGTGGTAGTGATTCAAACTGTTTCCTGCCTGCCTTCTATGATTTCCCTTGCCCATGCTCAAGTACTGGAAAAGTCAGGTAAAATGGACATCACATCAAGGACAAGGTAGCCCTGAAGGGACAAACCTGCAGCCCAAGGAGAGTACAAGGGGAAAGAACAGCCCCACCCCGGTAGGATTTGATGATGTGGCTGTCTGTGAACTGACTGTCTGTAGGAGGTGCACCCATCAAGAAACAAGATTAATTTGACAAATATACTTAAGCAATAATGCCTAACACTTGTATAGGGCTTAATCATTTGCAAAAGAGCTTTCATGTCCCTGACCTAATTTGAGTCTCATAACAGCTTGTGAAAAGTGGACGTTATGAACACCCTATTAAAGATGAGCAAACACAGGCTCCATGAGGGTAAGGACCTAACTGAGGTCCACAGATCTCAAGAGACACAGCCTTGGCTCAGTTTCAGTGGTTATGATCCCCAACACTTCTGGAACCTCATGTACCTGTCCTTCAGATACAGCCTCTCTGAGGGCAGGTCTCGTTGGTCACTTCTGATATAGTTGCCTCTCATGGCAATACCTGAGCTGTCCAAGAAAACCAATTATACCTGACTTGGCACCAAAATCTTGATACATGGCTTAATCATTACCTTACTCACTGGACTTCAATGGCTCCTGGCAACTCTGACCTATTTTGAAAAATCAGATCCTTTTTCCAAGGTGGAAACGTTGACAAAACTGATGATACTCCATAAAATGGGATATATAGAAAAATATCCTGAAAAATGTTCACCAAATATTAATGATGAACTTTCAGGTGTTTTTTAAAAAAACCTTTAAATTTGTGTTCTTTTCTGCACTATTTGAGATCTCTGTAATAATCTGTGCTTCACTTTAATAAGAAACAATAGAAAGAGATTTCTTAAATAAAGAAAAATGTTGGAAGCAAATAGGCCAAAATATTTACAGTAGCTAATTATGAGTTGTGGATATAGATAGATGGCTCTCATCTTTTTTTTGTGCATTCCTTTACTCCCTAAGAATCTCTTGAGCAACGTGGAAGCATCATGGGATAAGCAGAAAGCTTTTCAAGGGGCTTTACTTAAAAGGGGACCACATTCATTTGGTCGTGCACATACCAGCATGATGGTTTAAAATAAATCAGCAGATTGTTTGCCTCATACATAGCCCAGCTGTCCAGCTGTGCCCTTAGTTCACCCACGGAGGCAGAGGGCCGTAATCACGGTATGGTCCAACTTTCTCAAGTGCATAGGCAAAGACTTTCTCCATCTTTCATTCAAGGTGCTAGAGGCAGTAATGTTTGAAATGGCAGTAATGTTTGAAATGGCAGCAAAAGCAAGGATAGACCTACCTCTTTCCTTCTTTCACCTGCTTCCTTAGCAGTCTAGAAAACTCCGCTTTATGTCCCTTGAATGTGTGGCATGGATTAGTCTCTCAGTGATGCATTCCACACTTCTGTGGTTAATGACTGAAGAAAAGCAAGTCATTTATCATGGGCTTTCGTGTGACCCTTCATCCAGTCAATGAAAAAATACTGTGCTATGGATGCTTTCAAACAAGGAATTTGCCTTACTACCCTGCTGCCACGTGTCCAGTTAGGGGACATGGTCTTTTTTTAGTCACTTTCATTCCAAGGACTCCTTAGCAGCCAGGAGAGATTTTATTTGGCTAAATTCTAGCCATTAGAGTCTAGGTTGTAAAGTGTACCTATACAGTTTATGTACAAAATGAACGACAATTGAGTTTACCTAATAGTAGTACATCTTTCCGAGTTGGATCAGAGTTGAGACTTAGATATGTTCAGAATGTGGAATTAAATGATCTCAGTTATCTGCCCACTTCTGTATCCATCCCACCTCCTCACTGAGGTTTATGCCTTCTAAACTAAGAGAACAGCAATGTCATCCCTTCATTATCCTGTCTGAGCCGTAGAAGTGATAGTCTGCACAGAGTTAGTTCAATGGCTCTGGACTGTGGATTAGGAGGACTGGGTCCTCTTCAGCTCTGCAATTGTTTGTCTATGCTGCCCCCCCTGCCACCTTGAGATACTATAAAGCCACTATGGTATGTTTTAAAAGAAGTTCTGAAGAATGCCTTTTGTTTTTCCTTTAGAAGACAGCACAAATTAAAGTCTCTAATGAGAAAAATGGATATACTCCATTAAAGAATCTTCAAACGGATATGTATGCAGAAAAAAAGAAATCAGGGCCATAAAGTAGAATCAACAAACCTAAAAGAGCCAATGACAAGATCTGGCACAGAGATTAGCAGGACAAGAGACAAAGAGATAGTAAGCACCAACAACAAAAACTAGGCACTTTCAGCAGTCACCTCAGAGTTTTCAAGAAGAGGACATGACACAGGGTCAAGTGTTGAAGAGCTAAACATGGGCAGACAAGACGCTGATATGGGTCCAGAACAACGGCAGCTCCTGGTTAGAAGAGACAATCATGTGGAAGAAATGAGAAACCTATTCTCAGGTGGAGGGCTGTCCCTCTCAGCAACCACAGCTGCAATAGTCAGGATCCTGTATGAGCAAGTCATCTCAGATCATCCTTGCCTTCTCTTTGCCGTGGTCACTGAAACGAGTGTTGATTTCAGTAATTCAGCTAGGTTTTTTGACACTGGCTTAGTAATTGTACCCAAATAGTAAGCAAAACTATAGAAGAGTCTGGATTATACATAGGCAATATATGAGCCACAGGGTCCAGGTAACTACTAAAGGGCGTTATTAACAAGGACCAGGAGGACCAAGAGACATATACTTAGCCTTGGCCCAGAATTCATATGGCGTATGGTGCCAAGTATGCATATTTCAGTCTTAGAGACAGGACCCAAACGAGCTGGTGTTTATCCAAGCTGGACAATGAAAGCTTGGTAATGAAGCCATAAAGAGGAAACAATTATGGGAACGAACGCTGAGAGTTTGCCTGGAGAACTCTAGTCAGGACATGATTGGGGTCTGCAGGATGCTGAAAGAGGTCTCAGTGTTTTCCTAGGTGGGTATGGACAATAGGGCTGCAGGCGCAAGTTGAAGGGAGACAGATTTTGATGCGATGTAAGGAACAATTTTCTAACCATGAGACCTGTAGAGTAAAGCACTACGTTTTCAAAAGAGCATGAGAAAAATGTCCTTATTCCAACAATGGGGACTAGGCAACAATGGAAATACATGTGATGGTGTAAAAGCATTCTAAAAGAGGCTGAATGATCATATCTGAGGGAGGCCGAGAGAGCATCTGGTCCTGGGTATGTGTGCACATGAGATCTGCATGTCCCACTAGAAGAATCTGCAGTTCTAAGAACTATCTTGAACTATATTGTACATTTCTTTCTGGGTGCTTAGGTAATTTTACCTTGAGTCTCACAGAGTAAATGCATCCAAGAACAATGAAGCAACTTGCTTAAAAATTGTAGAAAATCGGCCAGGCATGGTGGCTCATGCCTGTAATCCCAGTACTTTGGGAGGCCGAGGCAAGCAGATCACCTGAGGTCAGGAGTTCGAGACCAGCCTGACCAACATGGAGAAACCGCTTCTCTACTAAAAGTACAAAAATTAGTTGGGCATGGTGATGCATGCCTGTAATCCCAACTACTTAGGAAGCTGAGACAGGAGAATTGCTTGAACTTGGGAGGCAGAGGTTGTGGTGAGCCAAGATTGCACCATTACACTCCAGCCTGGGCAACAAGAAGGAAACTCTGTCTTGGAAAAAAAAAAATTGTAGAAAATCTGGAATCAAAACTCCTCCTAGGGATATAATTCTCATTGATTTCTTTTTTTGAAAAATTATTTTATTTTAAGTTCCAGGATACATGTGCAGGACATGCAGGTTTGTTACACAGGTAAATATGTGCCATGGTGGCTTGCGGCATCTATCAACCCATCACCTAGGTATTAAGCCCAGCATGCATTAGTTATTTGTCCTGATGTGCTCCTTGACCCCAACTTCCACAGGCCCCAGTATGTGTTGTTCCCCTCCCTGTGTCCATGTGTTCTCATCGTTCAGCTCCCATTTCTAAGTGAGAACACATGGTATTTTGGTTTCTGTTCCTACGTTAGTTTGCTCAGGATAATGGCTTCCAGCTCCATCCATGTCCCTGCAAAGGACATGATCTGTTTTTTTTTATGGGCGCATAATATTCCATGGTGTATATGTACCACATTTTCTTTATCCAGTCTATCATTGATGGGCATTTGGGTTGATTCTATGTCTTTGTTATTGTGCATAGTGCTGCAATGAACATATGTGTGCACGTATCTTTGTAACAGAATGATTTATATTCCTTTGGGTATATACTTAGTAATGGGATTGCTGGGTCAAATGGTATTTATTGTTCTAGATCTTTGAGGGATTGCCACACTGTTTTCCACAATGGTTGAACTAATTTGCATTATCACCAACAATGTAAAAGCGTTCCTATTTCTCCACAGCCTCATCAGCATCTGTTGTTTCTTTACTTTTTAATAATCACAGTTCTTACTGGCATGAGACAATATCTCATTGTGGTTTTGATTCACAGTTCTCTAATGATCAGTGACATTGACCTTTTTTTCATGTTTATTGGCCGCATAAATGTTTTCTTTTGAGAAGTGTCTGTTCATGCCTTTTGCCCACTTTTTTTTTTTTTTTTTTTTTTTTTTGTGACAGGGGACAAAGTCTCACTCTGTTACCTAGGCTGGAGTAAAGTGGCGTGATCTAGGCTCACTGCAACCTCCACCTCCCAGGCTCAAGCGATTCTTGTGTCTCAGCCTCCAGAGCAGCTGGGACTACAGAGGTGTGCCACCATGCCCAGCTAGTTTTTGTAGTTTTAGTAGAGACAAGGTTTTGCCATTCTGGCCAGACTGGTACTGAACTCTTGGCCTCAAGTGATCCACCTGCCTTGGCCTCCCAACATGCTGGGATTACAGGTGTGAGCCACTGTGCCTGGCCCCTTTGGCCACTTTTTAATGATTTGTTTTTTTCTTGTAAATTTGTTTAAGTTTCTTGTAGATTCTGGATATCAGACCTTTGTGAGATGGATAGATTGCAAAAGTTTTCTCCCATTCTGTAGGTTGTCTGTTCACTCTGATGATAGTTTCTTTTGCTGTGCAGAAGCTCTTTAGTTTGATTAGATTCCATTTGTCAGTTTTTGCTTTTGCTACAATTGCTTTTGACATTTTTGTCATGAAATCTTTGCCGTGCCTATGTCCTGAATGGTATTGCCTAGATTGTCTTCTAGGGCTTTGATAGTTTTAGGTTTTAAATTTAAGTATTTAATCCATCTTGAGTTAATTTTTGTATAAGGTGTAAGGAAAGGATCCAGTTTGAACTTTCTGCATATAGCTAGCCCATTCTCCCAACACCATTTATTAAACACAGAATCCTTTCTCCATTGCTTGTTCTTGTCACATTTGTCAAAGATCAGATGGGCATAGATGTGCAGTCTTATTTCTGAGTTCTCTGTTCTGTTCCATTGGTCTATGTGTCTGTTTTTGTACCAATACCCTGCTGTTCTGGTTACTGTAGCATTGTACTATATATAGTTTGAAGCTCAGTAGCATGATGCCTCCACCTTTGTTCTTTTTGCTTAGGATTATCTTGGCTATACGGGCTCTTTTTTGACTCCATATAAATTTTAAAGTAATTTTTTCTAATTCTGTGAAGGATGTCAATAGCTTAATGGGAATAGCATTGAATCTACAAATTACTTTGGGCAGTAAGGCCATTTTAATGATATTGATTCTTCCTATTCATAAGCATGGAATGTTTTTACATTTGTTTGTGTCCTCTCTGATTTCCTTGAGCAGTGGTTTGTAGTTCTCCTTGAAGAGGTCCTTCACTTCCCTTGTTAGCTATATTCCTAGGTATTTTATTCTGTTTGTAGCAATTGTTAATGGGAATTTGTTTATGATTTGGTTCTCTGCTTGTCTATTGCTGGTGTATAGGAATGCCTGTGATTTTTACACATTGATTTTTGTATTTGAGGCTTTGCTGAAGTTGCTTATCAGTTTAAGAAGCTTTTGGGCTGAGACAATGGGGTTTTCTAGATATAGGATCATGTCATCTGCAGACAGAGACAGTATGACTTCCTCTCTTCCTATTTGGATGATTTTATTTCTTTCTCTTGCCTGATTGCCCTGGCCAGAACTTCCAATGCTATGTTAAATAGGAGTGATGAGAAACGGCATCCTTGTCTTGTGCCAGTTTTCAAGGGGAATGTTTCCAAATTCTGCCCATTCAGTATGATATTGGCTGTGGGTTTGTCATAAACAGCTCTTATTCTTTTGATGTATGTCCCATCAATACCTAGTTCATTGAGAGTTTTTAACATGAAGGGATATTTAATTTTATCAAAGGCCTTTTCTGTGTCTATTGAGATAATCATGTGGTTTTTGTCTTTAGTTCTGTTTATGTGATGAATTACATTGATTGATTTGCATAATTTGAACCAGCCTTGCATCCTGGGGATGAAGCCAACTTGATCGTGATGGATAAGCTTTTTGATGTGCTGCTGGATTTGGTTTGCCAGTATTTTATTGGGGATTTTTGTATTGATGTTCATCAGTGATATTGGACTGAAGTTTTCTTTTTTTATTGTATCTTTGCCAGGTTTTGGTATCAGGATGATGTTGGCCTCATAAAATGAGTTAGGGAGAAGTCCCTTGATATGGTTTGGCTCTGTGTCCCCACCCAAATCTTATCTTGAATTGTACTTCCATAGTTCCCACGTGTTGTGGGAGGGACTTTGTGGGAGATAATTGAATCACTGGGGCAGGTCTTTCCCGTGCTGTTCTTGTGACAGTGAATAAGTCTCATGAGATCTTATGGGTTCATAAGGCGGAATTTTCCTGCACAAGCTCTCTTTGTCTGATACCATTCATATAAGATGTGACCTGCTCCTCCTTGCCTTCTGCCATGGTTGTGAGGCTTCCTTAGCCACAGGGAACTGTAAGTCCAGTTAAACCTCTTTCTTTTGTAAATTGCCCAGTCCCGGGTATGTCTTTATCAGCAATGTGAAAACGGACTAATATATCCCTCCTTTTCAATTGTCTGGAATAGTTTCAGAAAAAATGGTACCAGCTCTTCTTTGGACGTCTGGTAGAATTCAGCTGTAAATCCATCTGGTCCTGGGTTTTTTTTTTTGGTGTGAGGATGTTTCAGGGAGACTGCTTTAGGGCAGTGTTCTTCAAATTGTGGACTCCAGGACCAGCAGTATCAGCATCAACTAGAAACTTCTTAGAAATGCAAATTTTCAGACCTACTGAGCCACATAAACTCTGGGGTAGAACCCAACAATGTGTGACTTTGATACACACTTGAGTTTGAGAACTACTGCATTAGGAGTTGGTTTTTGGCTGGGGACTTAGAAATCCTACCCTCAAGGTTTCAGGGGAAATGGCATATACTGAGAATATTAGCTGAGACCCTCAAACCCCAATGTCAAACTCCAGTGACTGAGAGAGAACTACACAAAAGATCTTTTTCCTCCACTATGTTAGCCTAAATAATCTACATCTAAGGCATGCACTCTTTCCTTTTTCTCCAAGGCTAAACTTCAGGTTCACTCTTTGTAATCAATATGAAGAAGGCATGTTCCAAAATACGTAATCATTCAGTGCTGGAGGGAAAGAAGCCTAACATGCTCTCCACAAATTCCAGGTCTCCACAGGCCGACTCAGTAGTCTCAGATGTCTGCTCCCATGGGGAGAAAGATAAAATTGATAAAATTCAACATCCTTTCATGGGAAGACCTTAGCAAGCTGGGAGTTGAAGGAAGTATCATTAATGTAATAAACAGTGATTATTAAAAAAATCTATGCCCAATACCACATTTACTCACAAAAGGCTTAAAAGTCTTCCCTTTAAAAATCAAGAACAAGACAAGGATGCCCCATCATCACTTCTCTTTATCATTTTCCCAGAGATTTCACCCAGCTTAGTAATATAACAAAAATATATCAAGTATGTAAGATTTAGAAAAAAAAGATCATTAATTACAGAAAACATGACAATCTTAACATCTACATACAAATAATTAGAATTAATAAGAAAATTTAGGCTGGGTGTAGTGACTGTATTCCTAGCTGCTCAAGAGGCTAAGGTGGGAGAATCACTTGAGCCCAGCTTGAGTAGCATGGTGAGACTCATCTAAAGAAAAAACAAAGAGAGAATTTAGCAAAGTTGCTTGATATGAAGTACAAAAGAATCATTTGTATTTCCATTAATAACTGATAAGTGAAATACACACTTTGTAAGTAGATACTACTTAAAAAGTTTCTAAAAAATAAAACGAACTATTAAAGTTTTTCCACTTTTTTGAGATATTCATTTATTGCTATGAACTCCCTTCCTAGTACTACTTTTGCTATAATAATAACACATTTTGTTATTATTAGACCTAAAGGGAGAGAGAGACTGCAATACAGCAATAGTAGGGGACTTTCACACCCACTCTCAGTAATAGACCGATCATTCACACA
Organism: Theropithecus gelada; assembly: GCF_003255815.1. Lineage (NCBI taxonomy): Eukaryota > Metazoa > Chordata > Mammalia > Primates > Cercopithecidae > Theropithecus > Theropithecus gelada. The sequence goes on along the minus strand of NC_037669.1, from coordinate 42,043,935 downwards.
GAAAATCAACAGGGAAACATCAGAGTTAATGCTATGAACTTCCTTTTCAGGAGGGAGTTTATTTATTTCCTTCTCAAGAAAGAAGTTTATTCTTAGGAAGGAAGTTTATCATAAGTAGTTGCTACTTATAACAATAACGAAAAGTAATTTTCTCAAAAATAAAATGAACCGTTGAAGTGTTTCTACTTTTTTGACATAAGCATATTTATTGCTATGAACCTCCTTCTTAGTACTGCTTTTGTTGTATCCCATAAATTTTAGTACGTTGTATTTCCATTTTCATTCACTTCAAGACATTTTATATGTCCTTCTTAATTTCTTCATTGACTCATTGGTTGTTCAGAAACATAGTGTTTAATTTCCACGTGTTTGTGAAGTTTCTGAAGTTCCTCTTGTTACTGACTTCTAGTTTTATTTCATAGTAGTCAGAAAAGATATTTGATATAACTTCTATTTTTTAAAAAATGTGTTTGGACTTGTTTTGTGGCCTAAGATATGGTCTATTTGGAGAATGTTTCATGTGCTGATGAAAATAATGTGTATTCTACAGCAGTTGGGTGAAATGTTATATAAATGTTAGTTAGGCCTATTAGATGTGTTGTGTAGTTTAACTCTGATGTTTCCTTGTTGATTTTCTGTCTGATCTGTCCATTACTGAGCGTGAGGTGTTAAAGTCCTCTACTTGTTGTAAGGGACTTTGCAATACAATACTATTGTACTGCAGTCTATCTCTCCATTTAGATCTATTAATATTTGCTAATATGCACCTCAGGGAACTACAAAAGCAAGAACAAACCAAACCCCAAATTAATGGAAATAAATAATAAAATCAGAGCAGACATAAATGAAATTGAGACTAAAAAAAAATGGGTCGACAAAATGAAAAGTTGGTTTTTTGAATAGATAAACAAAATTCACAAACTTTTGCCTAGAGTAAATAAGAAAAAAAGAGAAGACCCAACTAAATACTATCAGAAGCAAAAAAAAGAAACATAACAATTGAGACTGAAGAATTACAAAGAATCATTACAGACTATTATGACTATTATGCCAACAAACTGGAAAACCTAGAAGACATGGATAAATTCCTGGACACGTACAACCTACGAAGGTTGAAACATGAGGAAATCCAAAACCTCAATAAACCAATATTGAGTAATGAAACAGAAGCCATAAAAAAGTCTCCCATCAAAGAAAAGCCCAGGACCTGATGGCTTCACTGCTGAATTCCATCAAACATTTAAAGAAGAATTAATACCAACTTTACCCAAACATTTCAAAAAAAGTAAAGAAAAGAGAATACTTACAAACTCATTATTTGAGGCCAGCATTATCCTGATACCAAAACCAGATGAGGACACAGCAAAAAAAGAAAACTTACAGGCCAGTATTCCTGATGGACATAGATGTAAAAATTCTCAACAAAATACTAGCACAATAAATTTAACAACATATTAAAAAAATCATTCACCACGATTAAGTAGGATTCATCCCAAGGATGCAAGGATAGTTCCCCTTACTCAAATCAATAACCGTGATACATCACATTAACAGAACCAAGAACAAAAACTATATTACTTTAATAGATATTTAAAGGGCATTTGATAAAATTCAACATTCCTTTATGATTAAAAAAACCCTCATCAAACTGGGCATAGAAGGAACATACCTCTAAAACAATAAAGACCATATATGACAAAGCCACAGCTAATGTCATACTGAATGGGGAAAAATTAAAGGACTTTCCTTTACAATGTGAAAGAAAACAAGGATGACTATTTATACCACCTTTATTCAGTGCAGTACTGAAAGTCCTTGGTCAGAGCAATTAGGCAAAAGAAAGAAATAAAAACATCCAAATAGGAAAAGAAGAAGTCAAATTAGCCTTGTCTGCAGACTACATGATCTTATAATGAGAAAAACCTAAATACTCTACCAAAAAACTGTCAGCACTGACAAATGAATTCAGTAAAGCTGCAGGATACAAAAATCAACACTCAAAAATCAGTAACATTTATATACACCACCAGTGAACAATCTGAAAAAGAAATCATAAAAACAATCCTATTTATAACAGCTACAAAGAATATAAAATATGTAGGAATAAATTTAATCAAAGAAGTGAAAAGTCTATATAAGGAAAGCTATAAAACACTGATAAAAGAAATTGAAGAGGACACACACAAAAAATGAAAAGCTATTCCATGCTCATGGATTAGAAGAATTGTTATTATTAAGGTGACAATAGTACCCAAAGCAATTTATAGATTCAGTGCAATCCCTATTAGAGGACCAATGACATTCTTCACAGAAATAGAAAATAAAATCCTAAAATTTACAAGGAACTACTAAAGACCCTGAATAGCCAAAGAGCAAAGAACAAAGCTGGAGGCATCACACTCCCTGACTTTAAAATTTACTACAAAGCTATAGTAACAAAATCAGCATAATGACATAAAAAAGAACAGACATGTAGAACAATGGAACAGAAGAGAGAACGCAGATATAAATCCATGCATTTACAGCCAACTGAGCTTAGATAAAGGTGCCACGAACATACAATGGGGAAATCATAGTCTCTTCAATAAGTGGTGCTGGGAAAACTGGTGACTTCCCATATGCAGAAGTATGAAACTAGACTCTGTCTCTCACCATACACCAAAATCAAATCAAAATTGATTAAAAAATATAAGACCCAAAACTATGAAACTAATAGAAGAAAGCACTCGGGACATTGGTCTGGGCAAGGATTTTTTTGGGTAAGACTTCATAAGCACAAATAACAAAAAGGAAAAATAGAAAAATGGGATTATATCAAGCTAAAAAAATTCTTTACAGCAAAATAAACAATCAACAAAGTGGAGAGATAACCCACAGAATGGGAGAAAATATATACAAACTATCCATCTGACAAGGGATTAATAACCAGAATACATAAGGAACTCAAAAAACTCAATAGCAAAAAAACAAATAATGTAATTAAAAAATGGGCAAAAGATCTGAATAGACATTTCTCAAAAGAAGACATACAAATGATTGACAAATATATGACAAAATGCTCAACATCATGTATCATCAGAGACATGCAAATCAGGACTACAACGTGATATTATCTCACCCTAGTTAAATCGGCTTTTATAAAAAAGACAGGCAATAACAAATGCTGGTGAGAATGTGGAGAAAGGGGAACCTTCATACACTGTTGGTGAGGATGTAAATTAGTGCAGCCACTATGGAGGATGGCTTGGAGGTTCTTCAAAAAATGAAAAATAGAACTACCATATGATATAACAGTTCCACTACTGGATAGATATCTAAAAAAGTCAATATATCAAGAAGATATCTGCACTCTTATGTTCACTCCTATGTTTATTGCAGCACTGTTCACTTAGCTAAAATATGGAATCAACCTGAAGTGCCCATCAATGGGTGAATAAATTAAGAAAATATGGTACCTGTACACAATGGAATATTATTCAACCATAATAAAGAATGAAGTCCTGTCATTTACTGTAACATGGATGGAAGTAGAGGTCATTATAGTAAGTGAAATAAGCCAAGCATAGGAAGACAAATATCGCATGTTCTCATTTATATGTGGGAGCTAAAAGGTGGATTTCATGAAAATAGAGAGGAGACTACTGGCTACCAGAGGCTTAAGGGATGAAGAGAAGTTGATTAATGGGTTCGAATAAAAGATTTGATAAAATAAATAAGACAGTGTTAGATAGATCAGCAGGGTGACTTTAGTTTACAATAATCTATTGTATATTTCAACATAGCTAGAAGAGAAGAATTGGAATGGTAATGGCATAAAGAAAAGACAAGTATTTAAGGTGATGGATATCCCAAGTACACTGATTTGATCTTTACAAAATACATGAATGTATTAAATTATCACAGGTATCCACAAACTATGTATGTCTATTATTCATCTATTAAAAATGAAAAGATGGAAAATAACAAAAAATGTACAAGAACTTTATGGAGAAAAATTCAAATACTGAAACACATTAAAGAAAATCTAAATACAGTCATATACTACAAACTGCATATACCGTGGTGGTCCCGTAAGATTATCATGGAGCTGAAAATTTCCTATCACATAGTGACATCTTAGCTATCCCAACATCATAGTACAGTTACTCTATTTTTAAAGATAAATTTAGTGTAGCCTAAGTGTACAGTGTTTATAAAGCCTACAGTAGTGCACAGTGAGTTCTAGGCCTTCATATTCACTCATCACTCGCTCACTGATTCGCCCAGAGCAATTTCCAGTCCTGCAGGTTCCATTCATGGTAAGTACCTTATTATACAGGTGTACCATTTTTTTTGTCTTTTATACTGTGTTTTACTGTACCTTTTCTATGTTTATATATGTTTAGATACACAAATAGTTACTACTGTGTTACAATTGCCAACAAGAATTCAGTACAGTCACATGCTGTACAAATTTGTAGCCTAGGAGCAACTGGCTATACCATACAGCTAGGTGCAAGTAGGCTATACCATCTAGGTTTGTGTAAGTGTACTCTATGATGTTCGAACAAAAATGAAATCACCTAACAATGCATTTTTCAGAACATATTCCCATTGTAAAGCAACCCATGACTGCCTCTTCTGTGTTCATACAGACAGGAAGGCTCAATATTGTTGGAATGTCAGCTCTGTCCAAATTCACTGCAGTTCTAATAAAAAATCTCAACAGGTGTATGTGTGCGTCGCAAATGCACAACTTGGCTAGTTGATTCTTACAAGTTATGTGGACAAGCAAAGAGCTGAAAACAGTCAATACTTCAGAAGAAAAAGAACACAGAAGGGAGGCTCACCCTACCTGCTACCAAAGTTTAATATTTGGCTGGAATAATTGAGATAGTTGATAATGGCAGGAAAGACAAACAGTACAGAACAGAACTCAGAAGCAGACTCATGCATACATGGGAACTTGATAATTGACAGATAGTACTGTGTATTGGGGGGAGAAAGGGCAGACAATTTTGTAACACTATTGAGGCAATTGGTTATCCATGTTGAAAAAATTAATTTGGATCTATACTCAGATCATACACAAAAATCAATTGCAAATGCCTTGAAGATTTAAATGTGATAGGAAAAACTTTTAAGAATTTAGAAGAAATTATAAGAGAATGTCTTTATAACTGTTTCTTAAGAAGATTTCTTAAACAACAAAAAAAGCCATAAAAGGTGAAAGAAAAAATGATAAATTCAATTACATTAAATTAAGAACTACTGTTCATAAAAAGAACCTAAAGTGAAAAGATAAGCCACAAATTGGAAGATGATAGTTACAGCAATGTAAATGGAAAAGACTAGTATCCAGAATATACAGCATTCCTATTGAAAGAAAAATAGAAACCTCCCACTTGAAAAACAATGGGCAAAAGATATTCACAAGCATTACATGGAGAAAAAAATATGAATGGACAAAGAGAAGAAGCACATATTCATTGGTAATCAAATTGAAAACACAACAATTTGGCAATGGTTCAACTGTTGGCAAGGATGTGCTCTCTCTTACACCAATGAACAAGTGTAAATGGGTAAAATCACTTTGGAAATCCATTTAGGATTGTCTAATAAACATAAGTGTTTTTTACTCCTAAGTATAATTCCCTAAAGACTTTTGTACAGGTGCCAAACATTTTTACAACAGCAGGAAACTGCAAATACCAACTGCTCCACTGACAGAAGAACAGATAAATAAATTTTGGCACACTCATACATTGACATTCTATACAGCAGTAAAAAGGAATAAACTACAGTGATAGTCATTAGCATGCATTACACTCACAAATATAATACATTTTTTTAAAAAACTGAAAAAATGTAAAGAACATGACTCCATTTGTACAAAACTCAAAACAATGCAACATTAAACAATATATTGTTTAGGGATACAGCTGTTTCTGGTATAATGTAATATATGTATGTGTGTATTTATTTTGCTTTTATTATGATTTTTGACACACAATTATACATTCTATGGGGTACTGTGTGATATTTCAATACACGTATAAAATGTGTAATGATCAAATCAGGGTAATTAGCATATCCATCACCTCAATACTTTATCATTTCTTTGTGGTGGGAGCTTTCAAAATCTGCTCTTCAGCCAGGTGCGGTGGCTCATGCCTGTAATCCCAGCACTTTGGGAGGCCAAGGTGGGTGGATCACCTGAGGTCAGGAGTTTCAGACCAGCCTGACCAACATGATGAAACCCCATCTCTACTAAATACAAAAAATTCGCCAGGTGTGTTGGTTCATGCCTGTAATCACAGCTACTTTGGAGGCTGAAGCAGGAGAATTGCTTGAACTCGGGAGGCAGAGGTTGCAGTGAGCCAAGATTGCGCCATTGCACTCCAGCCTGGGCAACGAGAGCAAAACTCTGTCTCAAAAAAACAAACAAACAAAAAACAAAAAACTGCTCTTCTAGCTATTTGAAAATATACAATAAATTGTTGTTAGTTATAGTCATGGATAGTCCTGTAGAGCACTTGAACTTGCTCTTCCTATCTAGTAATTTTGTATACCTTAACCACTTGACCAACTTCTGGTTATCACCTCCCACCCCCGCATGCTTCCTACCCTCTAGTAACCACTATTCTACTTTTTACTTCTATGAAATCAGCCTTTTCTTCCTGATAATATATGTACTTTTTTAAACCCTCATATTCTGCAAACCTAAGGATTAAAAGTAACAGTTTATGGACTATTTTTATACAGAAAAACAGAAAAAAAATTTCTCTATAATTTTGTGACCAGAATTTAATAAAACAATAAAAATCCTAATAAAACATTGGGAAAATTGTAAGACAAATTACATTCTTAATCAATAAATACTACTTTCTCCATTTACATTAAATAAATACCACTGTGAATACAATAATTCAGCTTATAGAAAAAAGGAAGATAATTTGTTAGGAGAAGGTTTAAGGAAGGGTTGAAGAAGCTACCTTAGGATAAAATGCCCAAAGATCAGGAAGAACTATGTGATAAGCACTTCTCAGATTGAATAGGAAGCCAAAGCGACCCAAGAGGAAGAACTTGCAGTGGATGAGTTCCATGTCAGAAATTCACAGCTTGCTGCATTCAGCTGTGTTAGTGTACTCTGCAGGCAGCTGCAGTTCCTTGGTGGTCACAGATCATTTATGTATCGGGAAAGATGTTGTATAAGCAATGTGACTTTCATACATATTGACACAATTCCCTTATTTACTTATTGTTTATGAACTAATGTGCATTACAGCAACACAAGTAGTAGCATAATGAACTGAATATGTAAATGTCATAAAACTATAAAAAGAGGGAATGTGAAATACAAATTTGGGAATGATTACTTCTTTGGAGGAAAGAGCGCGAAAGATTTGATTAGGAATACAAAGAGGTTTCAAAGAACTAATTTTCTTAAGCTGAATTTGGGAATAGAGGTGTCCATTTTATATTATTCTTTATTCCCCATATATATATATCCTCTCATATATATATAACATATTACCTCTAGTATGAATGACAATTTTATAATAAAAAGTCAGACAAAATTTTTTTGAGTAATTTCATAGTAAAATGTTAGGAAAATATAAAATGAACAATCAAAAAATGAAGTTAGCTATGTAATTCACTCAGAAACTAGTAGTTGTTTTATCTGTCTGAAAAACAACATTTCTTAACTGTAAAATATATGAACGATGTAGAAAAGTAGAAAGAAGAAACAAAAAGAAACAAAAAATAAAAAATCCCTCAAAAAGTTCATCACCAGGAGACCTTATTTCAGTGATTATATATGCACATACATATATAATTTTTACAGAAATGGGATCATATTATACATTCTGGTCTGCAACTTTTTATTCAAAAATATACATTTATTATCATAAATACATAATAATATTTAATGACTCCTAGTGATTCACAGTACGCATGAGTCAAAATTTACATAGCCAATCATCTACTCTTGGGTGTTTAGGATATTTCTGAAGTTTTTACTACTACAAATAACATTGCAATTACTTATTTTCAAGTACTTATTTAATATTTGTCTGATTATCTCCTCAGCATTTCTTCTGAGAGGTAGGAATTCTGTGTCATAAATCCTGTTCTCTGAGTTGGCTACAGATAATTTGCTCTTTATTATGACTTGCTTTTTTTTCTAATCTTTTTTTAATAGAAGGAATGCTAATTGATGTCTTGTTTCAGTATTTTATCTTCTGAGGCTAATTATTCCTTCTATGATAGATTATGCCCTAAAGAAAAAGGCATGAGTCAGAAAGCTTTGCAGAGCTCTGAGGAGTCCGAGTGATGAGACATTTTTTAAAAGATCTGAAAAAACGCTTCAGGGAAGGCCCAAATCAAAGGCTTAAATGATTAGACTGAGGACTAGCAGTTGAAACAGTCAGTGAAGAATAAAAATAGATGAGGGACCGATAGGTGGACTTTATAGGTGAGGAATGAAAGGGGATCAATGAAGGAAGCTAAAGCTGGCAGACAGATGATCAAAGTGATGACAGCAGAAAGAAAAGCTGAAGAAGGAATGGGGCACTCTGCAAAGACATCTTGAAGCCTGAAAGAAGGGGAGGCGATGTGATAAGTTTAGGAGATCGATCTGAATCAACAGCATAAGGCAGTTGGGAAGTGGCCTGCTCCTGACACTGGATCAAATGAAACACCTTGGGTCAAAAGAGAAGAAAAACAAATGAAAACCCAAATTAAGAAAAAAAGAGTTATTAAAGAAACTGAGGAGACAGAACTTCGTGTCTACAGAAATGCTTATTTGGTTATGGGGGAAATTATAAATATAAAATGGGAACACTGGTAAATATGAACATTGGTCAAAGGTCTTGTAATGTTTTAAAAAGCATAGAATTTTCTTCACAATGTGAGTGAGGGTTAAGAAAGATAGCTACTAAACTCTAGAGGAAAAAATAAGGGCTGCTGGGGTTCACAAAACTAGCAGAGGGAAGCGGAAAGGACATTTAGTTAGTTAGCTTGTTTTGATCAAACAAGTTATGAATTTCCCACTGAAGCCACACAAGGATACACAGCACCAGACAAAAGCTCAGTTTTGTGCCAATATTTCCAGGCCAAATGGTTAGCTCCCAAGTTCAACCCACCAGGTTAGTGGGCAAAAAATTGACCAAGGAGTTAGCATAAAAACACCAACAGAGGAAATGCCCAAGATGGAAGTCCAAAGAGATGTTGGTCAAAGGGTACGCACTTTCAGCTATAAGATGAATAAATTCTGGAGCTGTAATGTACAGCATCTTGGTTGTAGTTAATAATACTGTATTGTACACTTGAAATTGGCAAAGAGAGTAGATCTTTAATGTTGTGACCACATATACAAAAAAAGGTAACTGAGGTGAAGTGATAGATATGTTAACTAACTTGATTGTAGTAATCATTTCACAATATTTACATATGTCAAATCATCACATTATACACCTTAAACATATACAATTTTATCTGTCAATTATACCTCAGTAAAACTGGGGGTAGCAAAGGGGACAACATGCAGACATTTTTTCAATTAAAAAAATAACCACCATCCTGGGCAACCTGGTGAAATCCCATCACTACAAAACATACAAAAATTAGCTGGGCTTGGTGGGGCATGCCTGTAGTCCCAGCTACTTGGGAGGCTGAGGTGGGAGGATCACCTGAGCCTGGGGAGGTCAAGGCTGCAGTGAGCTGTGATTTCACCACTGCACTCCAGCCTGGATGACAGAGTGAGACCCTGCCTCAAAAACAAAACAAAAGAAAAACAAACCCCAAAAACCAAAACCAAAAAGTTAAAAAAAGGTAAATGTCAACTAAAAATTAATTATTACATAGTAAAAAAGATAAAAGAAGAAATGAAAATTAGTCTTAATTTCAGCACCTTACTTCAACTCACAGCTTTTCACATTTTTAAATATATGCTACATATTCATGTCCTAGTTTGATATCATTTCCCTTTGAGTTTATTTTGTAGTACCTATTTGTTAAAAAATGATTTAATCTGAAATCCTATGGTATGTTATTTAGCATACCATATGTTGTATATGTTATTTACCATACTATATGTTTATGTTATTTATCATACCATACCATGTGTTTATATCATAAACACACTTCTATGTCACTACATAGTCTTTTCCCACATGATTTATAATTACTACTTGGTATTTAATTGATTATGTATCATGTTTTATTTAGCCAATTATCTTCTATTGGACATAGAACCTGTTTCAAATTTTTCATATTATGAATATGGCCGTCCTGAATTTCCTTAGGGTAAAATCTTTGAACATATTAACGATTATTTCCTTAGCATAAAGTCAGGCATGGGAATTGTTAGATTAAAGGATAAGAATATTTTAAAAAGCTTTTTATATGTAGTGCTAAATTGCCCTCCAGAAAGAGTGTATTCATTTATACTCCCACAGCAGGGTATGAGACAGCTATTGAAAAACTCATTACATTTTTAAAAGGTGAGTTAAAAGATCCCATAAACTACATTTTTGACTATGGGCTTTGGAATGATATGAACTGATTTTGAATCTAGTGTGTTCCACTTACTGGCCATGAGACCTCAGACAAATTAATCTGACTAAACTTCAGTCTCCCCATGTAAACTGGGATAATAACTACCTAAAATTTTTGATAGGTAAACTAAGCAATGTATAAAATCTTTAGCATAATGCCTAACGCATTGTCAACACTAAATAAATAGTAAATGATATTCCTCAGGATAATTTTTTCCCCTAGTATTCCAGTATGACAACTACCAAGAATAGCACGTGGAATGAGGCACAAAGAGAAGAAATTCAGATTACAGAGCACACCAAAGGAAAGCAACAAGAACACCACAAAGCTGGTTCATAAATATGGGTCAGAAAAAACCCGTTTGAACAAAAAATTAATTCAATCTGAAATTATGCAATAGTGGTGGTGTCAGTGTAGCAGTGTAGCTACATGAGCCTGTAACACAAACACAACCAGCACTTTTGTACTAAACGGATGGGGAGGAAATGAAAGCACCACAGGAAATCTCACCCTTTTGCTGGGAGGCCCAGCTGCTCTGTAGCCCTGTTACAAGGAAATAATGACAAGTTGTGGGAAAATTACAAAATGGAGATTACAAGCTCTGGGATGTGTAAGCTGAGTGTTGAGTGCTGTCATAGTGGGTTGATAACACTGCCCAACTAATAATAGAAGTAATAACCTCAGGAAGACGGAGAAGGGAGGGATGGAGGGAAGTGAAGAAAGAGATGGAGGAGGAAAAAGGAGAAGGAGGAGGAGCAGGAAGTAGGGGGAGGAGGAGGAGGAAAGAGTAAGAAGAAGAAAGGAGGAGGAAGAGGAAGGGAGGGGGCAGGGAAGAATATAATCAAAGTGTACGGACCAAATGAATGTGTTGGCCATGCTGGCCCCAGCAGATCTCACTGCAGAAAGTAGCTCCATAGATGTATAAGCTGCCAATGGGTAGGCAAGGACTCTTGAAATATACTTGGATGATAACATGGGTGTTGGGTGAAACTGGGAAGTACAATAATGAAAATGGAATTTGAATAAACATGGAAGGAGGGAAGGGAGTTCTGGAAACCCTCAAGAGAGCCAAGAGAGCCAAGGGTTATAAGACATGGCTAGTACCTCTCTGCCAAGTAGAGGAAAAGTTCCTTCTCATAACATTCATGAGAAAAGTTCCTTCTCATAAAAAAACTTCCCTCTCATGACATTGTGGAACCACAAGGCAAACACTAACAAACCACACACAGGGAAGGAGATTAGGAAGGGTGAAACCTGGCCTATTTTTTTGCCTTCTTGTTAGTGTGGTTTGATTTCACCAAGATAGGAAGGGACAAGTGGTGAGTGGGGGGACAGGAAAGAAGAAGAGTAGAAAGTGGGAGGGGAGGTGAAGGAGGCAATCAGTTCTCACCATGGTTGTTCCAAGGGGAACACAGAGATGCATGAGACGGGCCCTGTTTTCAAGGAGCTCTAAATCTAGTTAGGAAGACAAAAATCCCTTGGTGTAAAAAAACAAATGCATATATGATAAATGGCCAACTAGGAACAACAGATGCAGCTAAGTGTGGGCTGTGCAAGTAAATTTGGGGACACTTCATGTTATAGAAGGCCTAGATTGGTACCTGAATAGGTGATAAGGAGATAGGGGTTTCCAAGCTGGGGACTCTGCAGGAATTAAGTAGTGGAGGCAGGAATGAGAAGGCAGGTAGACTGGAGAGCAGGGGATGTGTACCACCATGTGAAATGGGCAGGACAGTGAAATGAAAAGAGCTTAGGTTTTGGGGCCAAGATGACTAGTTTCTACCACCTACAAACCCTCAGGCCTAGGACTTCAGTCTTCTCATCACTTAAATGAGGGTTATCGGGAGGGTTTTTATCCCTTCCCGGATAAAAAGGATAAAGTATAAAAACCCTTCCAATAACCCTCCTTTCAGGGTTGTCGGAAGGATAAAAAAATAAAGGAACTGTAGTAACTGTGTTACTTTACTGTGACTAGATTTGGCAGATATAATCAATGTTAATCCTTTCCATAGTTTTACCTTTCTTGCAGAATCTCCAAGATTCTCTTTATGAATTAATAACAATCTTACACATTTGAAAAGACTAATTTTGAAGTCAGAGCTGACTAGAGAGCAGGTATATGTATTTTGAACTAATCTCTTGGCCAAGAAACTTTCCACTTTTAACTGTGTTACTGGCACATGGTAAGTACTCAGAAACTGATAAATAATTGTATTACATTACTATTCCTAGAAATAAAAGCACACCATAGACATGAGAGGATAGGGCCGGGGCACGGTGGCTCATGCCTGTAATCCCAGCACTTTGGGAGGCCAAGACAGGTGCATCACTTGAGGTCAGGTGTTTGAGACCAGCCTGGCCAACACAGTGAAATCCTGTCTCTATCAAAAGTACAAAAATCAGCTGGGCATGGTGGTGCATGCCTGTAATCTCAGCTACTTGGGAGGCTGAGGCAGGAGAATTGCTTGAACCCAGGAGGTGGAGGTTGCAGTGAGCTGAGATTGCCCCACTGCACTATAGACTGGGTGACAGAGTGAGTGAGACTCTGTAAAAAACAAACAAATAAGCAAACAGAAATGAGAGAATAGGAGAATGATAATATGAAAAAAAAAATCAAAGATTTTCAGAAATGAAAAGGTTCAAACAAAAAGGTACAATGTGAGGGGTGATGAAAATTAAAGGAGTGGATTAGAGTGGGGCTACCTGCTCCCCTCTCCAAAAGTTAAAAACTTTCCAAACTTCAAGTTGTAACTTTAAATTTTAACTTGACTGAGCATATTGATAGTAAGAAGTTCACTTCTTCAGAAAGCTAAATAAGCTATGTGTGTTCATTTTTGCTGGTGGACAGGAGTTCCATGAAATCTCTGTAAGCTGGAGAGGCAGCTGGATCGTGAGAAGAGCAGAGAGAAGAGATGTCCATGGATTAGCCTCACCATCATTGCTTGGGAGCTTGCAGGAACTACATACGTTTGGCCCCCACTCCAGACCCACTTAATCAGATTTTCTAGGGGATGGACATCCTGCAATCTATGTGTTAAGAATATTCCCCACCTTAAAGTTTGAGAGCCCTGGGATGGAGGATTTGGGAAAGTTTCTTGGCCAAGAGATTAGTTCAAAATACATATACCTGCCCTCTAGTTAGCTTTGACTTCAAAATTAGTCTTTTCAAATGTGTAAGATTGTTATTAATTCATAAAGAAAATCGTGGAGATTCTGCAAGAAAGGTAAAACTATGGAAAAGGATTAACATTGATTATATCTGCCAAATCCAGTCACAGTAAATGGAATAAAGTAGATTTGTGTCAGTTCATTGATGTTTTGCTGCTAACTAAGTTACATAAAACCTTTAGGTGTTTAGAGCTTTGAGGATTTTGGAAGTGTAGACCTGTATGAACCCATTTAAGCCACATAACAGCCTTATATGTTAGATACTCTTATCGTCCCCATTGTACAGATGAAAAAAGTAGGGCCTGGAGAGGTTCCAAAGTTACAGGGCTAACACATGACAGAGCCAGAATTTGAATCCAGGTGGTAAGACTCAAAATCCCTGCTTTCAGCTGCTAGCCTATGCTGCTTCCTATCCATCACACTATATTTAACTATTCCCTTATTATTGGACTCAGGCTTTTTCTTGTGTTTCAGTTTCAAATACTCATTGTGAAGAACATAATTGGGCATAAATCTTTAACCATATTTCTGATAATTTCTTAATGATACAGTTCTCAAAGTGGAAATTCTTTGGTCAAAGGCTGTGAACAGTTTTAAGGTAATTGTTTTCCAGGTAATTTGTTATGACAGTTTCCGTTGTGCCCCACTCCGCTAGCATTATCTTCAGCATCTTAATGTTCCTGATAAGGAAATTGGTATATCATTGTAAAAATGCTTCCCTTATTCAAGAAGAGTTAAAATATTTGTATGTTTCGCCATCCATGTGATTGTCTTCATTTGAAAACCATTACATCCTTTGACTACGTTTTTGAAACCACGGTCTTAATATTCTTCTTGTTAAATTCTATGAACTCTTTATATTTACAAATTTGAACCTTTTGGCATATTTGTTGCAAAATTTTTTGAGTTTATTTTCATTTTAATGTAATTATAACTTTTTATACACAAGTATTTTAAATGTTGGCCAGGCATGGTGGCTCATGCCTGTAATCCCAGCACTTCGGGAGGCTGAGGCAGGTGGATCACCTGAGGTCAGGAGTTCATGACCAGCCTGGGCAACATGGTAAAACTCCATCTCTACTAAAAATACAAAAATTAACCAGACACGGTGGTGTGTGCCTGTAATCCCATCTACTTGGGAGGCTGATGCAGGAGAATTGCTTGAACCCAGGAGGCGGAGGTTGCAGTGAGCTAAGATCACACCGTCGCACTCCAGCCAGGGTGACAGAGTGAGGCTCCATCTCAAAAAAACGAAACAAAACAAAACAAAAAAACCAAAAAAACTCCAAGTGTTTTAAATGTTTATGTAATGAAATCTACCAATATTTTCCTTCATGATTCTCTGCTACTTTCATACTTAGAAAGAACTTCCTCATTCTTACAAAATATCCACTGCTCCCCTCTCCAAAAAATAAAAACATTGCAAACTTCAAGTTGTAACTTTAAGTTTTAACTTGACCGAGTGTATTTACAGTAAGAAGCTAATTTCTTCAGAAAGCTAAATAAGCTATGTGTGTTCATTTTTGCTGGTGGACATCCTTTGAGTTCTGTGAAATCTGTAGAGGGTGGAGAGGCAGCCGAATCTTGAGAAGAGCAGACAGCTAGGAGTAAGTAGAATCAGCAACGTTAACCAGGTCTTTTATTTATAGTTGTGCTTTCTTTGGCAAGCCAACCTTTCAGTACCCTGTTTTCCTAATTTGTGAAATGGAGATAATACCTTCCCTGCCCAGCTGCCTTATTTATCTCCTGACATGTTCTGGGAATCAAACGAATTAACATTAAGAGGGTGCTTTGTCAATTGCTGACTGTTATAGCAGTCTACATATTGAGATTTGTTCATTCACTAAGTCACTCATTCATTTGTTCATTCATTCATTCATTCAGCTCCTCCAATGTACCAGGCACTATGATGGATTGTGGAGTTTCAGTGTTGAATAAGACACGCTGTCTACGCTTGAAGAGCTTGAACAAAGAGGCAAGTAGTGTTAATAACTCCAGTTTACAGATAAGGAAAATGGGGCATAGAGAGGTTGAACAACCTGCCCAAGGTCACAAAGCTAGTGAGCTATCAAACTGGGATACAAGCTCAGGTAGTCTAATTCCTGGCCCCAGGCTATTACCACTGTAGTGTACTGCCTCTCAAAAGATGAGGATGAATGGAAATTGGTTGATAATTGCAGGGAGTATAAATTATACTTGTACTATTTTCATTTTTAAGAGTGTGGGGCAGGCGTGGTGATTCACGCCTGTAATCCCAGCACTTTGGGAAGCTGAGGCGGGTGGATCACGAGGTCAGGAGATCAAGACCATCCTGGCGAACATGGTGAAACCCCGTCTCTACTGAAAATACAAAAAAAAAATTAGCCGGGTGTGGTGGCGGGCGCCTGTAGTCCAAGCTTCTGGGGAGGTTGAGGAAGGAGAATGGCATTAACCTCGGAGGCGGCAGAGCTTGCAGTGAGTGGAGATTGCGCCACTGCACTCCAGCCTGGGTGACAGAGCGAGACTCCGTCTCACAAAAAAAAAAAAAAAAAAAAAAAAAAAAGTGTGAAAAGAGGTCACCTAACCTCCTCACTACCTTTCCCCGAATCTCTTGATCGACAAGCACTTAGCACATAAAGGCTCTAATGGGCAGGGGCTTGGGGCATAGGGATGAGTAGACCCAGATCTTGACCCAAAGGAGCGCATGATTGGATGGACTGGAAGCCTGAAGCTGTGGTAGAGAGCCTCAGCCTCAGTGTCCCCCTCCAAGCTCCCCATCAGCTGTTTAAGATCAGCTTGCACTCTCCACCCCACTTCTCTTCCTACCCAGTCTCTCCCACAAGGGCTACCAGACTGGAGATCTGGGCACCACAGCTGCTGTCTCTGAGTACACAGTGCCAGCTCAACATCTGACATGCATTTGGGGCCCAACTGGTGAACAAAACTAAACTAAAAGCTTATGTCAAATTATAGACTATTTAGAAAAAGTATATGAAAGATATAGTTCTTTCAACCGTCAACTTCTGTTAAGAGGAGAAAAGTAAAGCTTCATTCCTAAGGACAAACAATTATCGAGGGGTACAACTACAATTTCTTTGAACCTGCTTCTTTGTACCTACATGAAAAACAAAAGATAAACAAAAAATATGCTTAATAGGAACTCTACCAACAGAAAATATGGGAGGAAGAAGTCAAATTACTCAATTTCTCTATTTGTTAGTAATTTTACTTGCATGTGTGTGACAGATTTGTTGAAGGAAGAATGGCTAAAATTAGTTTCCTCTCTGCAGGTATCATATTACCTTTGCCCCCATCATCACTGATAAGCATTCACCGAGGGTGGAGGAAAACAGGTTTCCACCCTGGTTTCCAGGAGAAAAAAATCAATCATAGATGAAAAACTCATTAAAACAAATTAATTCAGGTTACTTAACCCAAGAAATCTGCACGCTTCCTGTTTTTTCAACGTGAGGAAAGACCCTGGGGATTAACTGAGCCAAAGGATATGAGCTAGTTAAGCACCCACCATACGCCACACATTGTATTTAGCACATTTAACTCATTTAAATGTCACAAGACAGATCTCAAAGGAATGTCCACCACTAAAAACTGAGGCTCAGCTGGGTTAATGTCATGCTGAAGGTCAGAGATAGAAAGCCCACTTTCCACCAAACTAGACTGTCCATGGCAGAGGCAGACCTTGTTTTCCTCATTTCATACTGGACCATCTCACTCATTTGGCTCTGCCTAATTATAATGTTCATTTCTGTGGCTTCGAGTAATAATACAGTTGTTTGAGCAACTGAATCCAAAAGCACACCCTTAATCAGCACTTCCACCTTTGGTGGAAACAGTAATAAAGCTCTCAAAAGCTTTTCAACAAACACTATCACACATGTCTGTATTGTTTCCTGCCTTATGAATGGATACTGTGGTTACCAAGACTGCATTGCATTATGAAATAGGAACTACCTGAATCCTCTAATTCTCATGGACTTTAATAAAGTCCATGTGGGCACCTCAATTAGTGCTTATTGTATATGAGAAGACATGAGAAAAAGGAGAAAAAAGTGAATCAGGCTGGTGTCAGGCAAAAATTGAACCAACAGTACCAGGCATGAGTGAGGGTTACATGTGTCACTTCAAGGCAGTGACAAATAGGTGAAGTCTAATGTCTATCCCCTTTGAACTGAAAGTCTCCCAGAAATAGAGAGAGAGAAAGAGAGAGAGAGAAGATGGATATTATATTTGGTATGGATTAACTGATCCTATTTTATGTTCAGACACAGAAATGGTCAAGGGCTCTTCTGAATCAGAGAGAGCATTTTTTGGTACCAATCATGAAGTTCTCTGTATACAAGCACTTCCCAGATTCCTGATCCCCAGTCCTGGTTGATACTCACTTCTTTTTTTCTATCCCAAGATCACTTGATTGACAGAATCAAAGGATAACAGACCAGAATCTCAGGCTTCACCTCCTCAAATCCTCTCCCTCACTGACCACATCTAATGAATAACTTAGTTCTGTACTGGAGTCTACTTTGGCGATATCTCAAGCATTTAGCTCGTTTTCTTCTTGGTTACTGCCATGACCACGGTGGTTCAGGCCATCATTACCATTATCTAAATGGTTATAATGTCTTTAAGTGGTTACTTTGTTCCAAATGACCCCCCTTCAACCCAGCATCCATATGCAGCCAGAGTGATTGCAAAAATGCTCAGGACTCATTCCTCTATGTAAAACCCTCCAGCAGCTTCCTTTGCCCTAGAATAAATAATGAATAGCCAACAATTCCTGAGTACATAATCTGTGCATATCTTATCTGAATCTTTGCAGCAATCCTATGAGGGAAGTACTACCTTCATTATCATTAATTACTGTGGCTAAATTACTTAAATACGGTGGCTAAATTACTTAACTGAGATCCCACAGATAGAAAGTGGCAGAACCACGACTCAAACCTTTGTTTCTGTGACCCCATTGTGCATACTTTAGCCACCTTGCTAGCCTCCCTACCTCTTGGCTCCGTATGCTTCAGCTCCTTTGAACCACTTGCAGGTCCTAGAACTTGACATGATGTTTCATGCCTCTGGTTCAGTTGTTGTTGGTTGCTTGTTTTTGCACATGAATCTCTCTCCCATTATACTTTCTTCTTTTGTCTACCTGGTGTAACTCCTCATCTTTCAAGATTCAACTCAAGCATTACCTCCTCCAAGAACCTTTCCCTGACCCTTCCTCTTTTGGTAGAATTGACCACTCCCTTCCCTTATACATCAACATACCCTGATTATGCTTTCATTGTAATGAACACAATACTACCTGCACATGGATGAGCATGACTCCTTCTCTTAGACTTCTATGAACTCCTTAAATGTTGGGACTCTGTCCTAGTAATCAATTTTAATTATAGTATCTAGCACAGTTCTGGGCACATAAAAGGTTTACTGTAAACACTGTTGAATGAATAAAAATATTTGTTTGAATGTTAAATATGTTGCTTGGTTACAGCACCCCAGGAATTACCTTGTGAGATTTACATTTACAGCATCAGTGCAATTGGTGATTTTTTTTCTTTACTGAAGAGCTGTATGTGAATCTTTGAAAAGGATCACGAAGCTTTAGAATAATCGAAAAATTCTGGCATCCTCCCAATTAGAACAGTGGCTAGGGATGGAGGGAAGATATTTCAGTCCACCTGCCACACCTATTTTCACCTGTTAAAAAATCTATTTAGTGATAACATTGAACAGTCAGTGTATAAACCATATTTGGTATCAGGGTTATATATATTTACCTTATTAATGGGAATATGGATGATTCACAATTGAACTGCAATACATACATTTTGTTGTACACAGTATAATAAACGGATAAGAATAATGTTAATCGAAACATTTAATTATAAAGCAAGAATACAGCAATGATAAACCATGACCAACTAAAGACAATGCAACTGATACTCTGATACTGTGATAAAGAAGCATTCTTTCCCAAAGTGCCAAAAATGCCAAGTTGGCATATGTGCTCATGTAGTACAGCAAATGTCACATGGCAGTCAGTCTTCTTAATGACTAGCAGCCAAACACTATTCTTAATGGATACATCCTGGTCCTATGTCAACAACAAATATATCCTCAATCTTCCTCTCCATCTTTGAATCTTGGCTCAAGGGAGATCTCCTTGAGAAAGCCTTCCCTGGTCTCACAGTTCAGTTTGTATAAACCCTCAAAGAACTTTGTTTCTTTCCTTTAGACAGTTTATCTTAGTTTGTAATAACATATAGTCAATATTTTTCTAACAGCTGCCACCTCAAAGCATCTGTAAGCTCCAGGAGAGCAGGGACCTCACCTGGTTTTATATACCTTTTAGTTCCCAGTGACTGGTACATAGCCAGGCACTCTATAAACATTTTGAATGATGAATGATGAACAATTTTGTTTACTTCTTACTCATTGCCCTGTTACCTTAAGAATTATATGCGACTCTTCACCAGTCTCAAACTTGTAGTCAACTTCTTCCTCTTCATTATGCACCTACCCTATCACAAGGATCAGTCATTATTTTCTCATCCTCTCCTCCCCACTATCTCCCACCAAAAAGTCTTAGAAGCGGCAGCTTCTAATCAGCCTGAACTTTCTGACATGGTTGGGATCCAGTTCAAGGTTATGCAATATGAAAAGATAAACAAAATAAAGGAAAAATGTGGAGACTGGAGTACCTATTAGGTGATTTTAAACAATGGACACAGCTCCTAAAGAACCCGCTAATTCAGTAAAAAAATTTTTTTAATTAATTTAGTTTCAACCACTCTGTTTTATCATAGAGACAAAAACTGGTTGATTTGCTGATTGTTTTCACTTACTATGTTTTGGCCTAACATAGAAGTCTTGAAACAGAGCTGACTGTACTGATTGTTGGCAGGAAGTAACCCGCATGTGTGGTCTCTTAGCAAATTATATGGGGACTGTTCCTAAATGACAGGGCTCTGTGCTTGAGGAGTCTTCTGTACTCAAGGGTTTTGGCCTGCTTCTTCCTTCCTACTTCCCCTCCAACTTCCCCTACATCTTCCCCTCCCACCTTGTCCACCACAAAGCTTTGTCCCTCAACCCCTTCATGGAACACCTCCCAGGCAGGTATAAAGCACCCGGTGTCCCAGGTTCCTACAGAGGAAAAAATCCTAGGCATGCCAGTTAGGGGATCCTGGAATGGAGACGGGAAAAGCAACAGCAAGGTGTGACTGATGAAGTTCTGTTTTAAGGAATAGGAACTACTGTGGTGTTAAGTTCTGGAAATCCAGAGCATTTCAGAAAACAGCCTGCATTATTTCCTCTCAATAACAGACTACCTAAACTGCACTTGGAAGATCCAGTTTAAGGGGAAAGATAGGTGTGTTTAGAACTTGTCATGGACTGTTCCCCAATGTGCCTTTTCTTCAGATCTCTGGGATAGTTGAAGCAAGTAAATGAAATGTCTTCTCGTTAGTGGGCTCCCTACCCTGAGGAACACCTTGTGAAAAACATTTGAGGACAAGATAGGCGTTGCGAGAAGGAACACTGGAGATTAAAGGATGTGGGCAGTGGTGGTGACATCATTTTCTGGATAAAGAATCAAAAGACGGCGACAGAACATGTAGAGTGTGAAAGGCTATGAGTATAGAAAAGAGATAGCAATAGACACATGCTAGTGCAGGCAGTGCCTCTAGAAGATAAATGTTTGTATTATTTGACTTAAAAAATAAATATATGCATGTTATCTATTGAAAGCTATAATGTTAAAATAATGATAAGACTCCATCAGTCTGGTATGCTTTTTCTCCCCAGGAAATACATACGGAGGCTGGTGATCAGGCCCCGGGAACTGACAGTCTAATTTGATGCCACTGAAGCAAAGTCCCCAAGGAATTCTGGCGGCTTGGACCAGGAATTCTGCAGGGACACTGACGGCCCCTGGGGCCAGAGCTGACGCTGTGGCCCTCCCCTCCATATTCATACACTCTGTGAAGCTACCTGTCCCCTTGTTAACACATGGAAAGCCAGTCCTTTCTGACTACATCACAGGCAGAAGCAAGGCTGAGGCACAAGAAACTACCGACAGCAGGCGTTTTGGTGTGAACTCCCGTTCATTGGCGTAGGTGACCCGCTGCCCCTTCTAGGGGACACTGAACAGTCCAGTTCTGAGCCGGGGAAAGCCTTGATCCTATAATGTGGTCCCTACTTTCCCCCACGTTCACGCCCAATGCTCCCAGGCTGGAGCTGCTCCGGCGTGTGCCCCTCGTTCGGCCCCGAGCCCTTGGCCCCCAGACCCCGCCACGGCCCCTCCCCCACTGGGGGCGCTTTCCGCCCGCCCTCCTCGGGTTCCCTGGTCCTACCAGCGCCTTGGCCAGGGCTCCCTCGCACAGAGGCAGCTCCAGCCCCTCGGCCGTGGGTCTTCACGAGGCTGGGCTTGTGTCTGATCTCAGGACGGCGCGCGGACCCTGCTCCCTATGCCAAGGTCACGGTCTCGGAGAGGCGCGCATGGCTCACTGCACTCCCTGCGCCCGCCTTCGGGACCGGCCGCAGCAGCCCCCGCAGACCCTCTGGGCAGCCGCGGCGGCCCCGGCCCCGGAGCTCCGCCCCTCTCGTGCTCCCCGCCCGCTTGCCCCCTCGGGGTCCCGGACTGCTGAGCCCAGCTCCCCTTGGAGCCCACTCGCGAGCTGCCCTCTAACCCCCACCCCAGTTAGTCCCCGTTCCCTCACCGTCTCCTTAGCCCGCAGATAGCTTAGCTGACTCTTCAGGGTCGCTGAGGGCGCGTCTTCCGTTCCCCGAGGGCCACACGCCGGCTCGGGTCCCCAGCAGATGGTGAGCCCCGCGCTCAGGTCCTCTCCTGCCCTCTTCCGTGCCGAGCCAGGGGTTCCCGGCTCTCAAATCCTGTTCCTGCTGCCTGCTGTCGGGGAGGTCCTCTTCCCGGACCCCTACTCCTTGGCGATGGAAAGAGACTTAGAGGGCTTACGACGCCACCGACGTTCTCTGTGCCGAGGGTGGCACAATTTTTTTTTTTTCTGATATAAGGCCAGAGATTCACAATAAAATAAATACAAATCGCGTGCCCAGACTCTTACTTATTGTGCAAGACTCAGGTCAAGCGTTACCTCGGCGCTGACAAACAGCTCCCTGCTTCCACTCTCCTGCGCGAAAGGGCGCGCGATCCTCCCTGGCTGCAGCCAGGCGCCTGTTGCTCTTGGTCTACTCTACCCGACTCCACAGCTCGCTGCTTGGAGGCCCCGACCTGGCCTTGCTTATCCTTGTCCCTAGCCCCTGGCAAGGTGCCTGCCACCCATCACAGCACTAGAATATTTTATGAATAAGTGGAAAATTAATTTCTTTTGTAGAAAACCATTTGCGTGTGTGTGTGTGTGTGTTTGGCTTTTTACCCTCAAATAAAGCATACTCCTTTGGGTGGGCAATTTGCTAGTCTCTATAAAGAAACACCAAAAATATCCCCTTTAATGCAGTATTCCATGCTTGGGGAAATTTCCAGAACAAAATAACATTCATGCGGAGATGTTTTTTAGCAGGATCATTTACTACAGAAAAAAAATTTAAAAACCACAAAAAGTAAACAGAGCCAAACTGTCAACAGTAGGAAACTGGTTGAGTAAATTAGGGTGACTTAATGGGATATTATACAACCGTTAAAATGATAAACATCAAGACAGAAGTGCTTCAAATTCTTTTTAGAATAAGGAGGGAGTATGTATTTATTTATAAAGAAAAAAAGGGAAACATGAAGTAACATGATAAAATGTTTGCAAATTATTGTTAAGCAAAAAGCAGAAAATTGGGTCATTTACCCATGTTTAATAACTTCAAATAAAAAAGCAGATTTCTTCTCTGCAAAACGGCCATAACATCTACCTCAAGGGGTCCTTGGAGTGTTCAATGAAATAGTCAAGGAAAGTGCCTAGTATAGAATGGATACTCAACAAAGTTTCCATTTCTTTTCTTCAATGGAACACAGACTCAAATCCAGCATGTCAAACACATCCTCATTATGGCCCAATTCTACCCATTTGGCTTCCTTTCCCTCAAATACAGCGTAGGAGAAGGAGCTGAGCAAATGCCAAAGAACCAGGGAAGGAGGAAAATCTAGTAAATAGGAATAAACGTGAAGTCCTCCCTCAGGCCGAAACACCTAGCAATACAAGTTGGTAATGGGGGATGTGGCTCAGTAGTGCTGTACATCAAAATACCTTAGATTTTATTTTAGTTGGCTACAAGCACAACCTTGTGAACACCCAAAGGCTGAATGAGTTCAGTTCAAAACCTGAATGAGGCTGCAATCTTAGGCTGAACTCATCCTCTTCAATGGTCAGGTTACACCTGGGCATAATGTCCAAATCTGGGCACTATCTTTAAGAAAGCATTACTCTGAAGATCTATTATTGCTTCCATTGTAAAGATGAAGAAACTATGCATACAGTTTCCAGTATTTAGGGTTGGGCTGCTAGGAGTTGGCAGAGCCAAGAGCTGAACCAAATCAGCTTGACTTACAGTCCTGGTGCTTGATCACTTTACCAGTGTGTCCCAGTGTGTACATCTTCCAGTAGAGATTGGAAGCATGGTATTGGGTGGTACACAGACAATAAAATTAGATAACAGTGGATCACAAGGTGAAAAAAGATATGCCCTTCTCACTTCTTTTGTTCCTATGGATTATGTCAAGGAAGGAGTATCATTTTTGTGGTATTTGTCTTTGCACCCCTGTATAATACTTGGTAATGTCCTGTTTTAACAAAGAGAGAGCTTGCCTCTCGCTCAGAACCTTTGCTAGGCAACAACTCCTAAGTAGAATTTAATATCATCACTTTCTCTTCCATCCCCTTATGCAGTTAGGTTCCAATTGACATAGTTTTCCACTTACAAAGTGATGTGGTTTCCATTTAAGGTAAATTTTCTTATGTGAGAAAAATGAGCAACTTGAATGAAAGATATAAAAGAACTAATAGGACCAGTGATATTTAAATTTCATACTCTATTATGACCAGTGGATAGAAGGAATGACAGGCAGGTTTCTGTCCACAGTGAATTAGGGCTGCCTGGGAAGATGCTGAAGGACTGCCTTGGGAGCTCAAACACTATGGCTAGAAGCTTTAAAGTTCCTGCCAACCAGGAGAATCTGGGATTCTTGACAGCAGGGCTTCCCAGGAATCTGACCTCTAGAAACACAGATTTTAGTGTAAGTTACATTCACTGCTTTTGGACAGCTCCCAAAGAAGAGTTCCAAGTAAGCTGAGAACAATAGCAGCACCTCTGTGATCATGTATAATTAACAGAGCACTAGTGAGAGGTGACAACGTGCTAGCAGCCCTCACTCTCAGCGCCTCCTCGGCTTCCGCGTCCACTCTGGCGGCGCTTGAGGAGCCCTTCAGCCCGCCACGGCACCATGGGAGCCCCTCTCTGGGTTGCCTGAGGCCAGAGCCGCCTCCCTCTGCTTGAGGGGAGGTGTGGAGGGAAAGGCGCAGGCAGGCGGGAACCCGGGCTGGGCGCTGCGCTTGAGGCCCAGTGCGAGTTCCGGCGGGCGCGGGCTCGGCGGGACCCGCACACAGAGCTGCCGGCCGGCCCGGCCGGCCCAGGGCAGTAAGGGGCTTAGCACCCGGGCCAGCAGCTGCGGAGGTTGCGCCGGGTCCCCCAGCAGTGCCGGCCCGCCGGCGTTGCACTCAAATTCTCGCCCGGCCTCGCGAGGCAGGGCTCGAGACCTGCAGCCCACCGTGTCTGAGCTCCCCCACCTGCGGTAGGCTCCCGCCGAGCCTCCCCGACGGGCGCTGCCCCCTGCTCCGTGGCGCTCGGTCCCATCGACAGCCCAAGGGCTGAGGAGTGCAGGCGTGGCTCGGGACTGGCGGGCATCTCTGCCTGTAGTCCTGGTGCAGGATCCACTAGGTGAAGCCCGCTGGGGTCCTGAGCCGGATGGGGACTTGGAGAACTATTATGTCTAGCTCAGGATTTGTAAATACACCAATCAGCACTCTGTGTCTAGCTCAAGGTTTGTAAATACACCAATTGGTACTCTGTATCTAGCTAACTCTGTGTCTAGCTAACCTAGTGGGGACTTGGAGAACTTTTCTGTCTAGCACTCTGTGTCTAGCTCAAGGATTGTAAACGCACCAATCAGCACTCTGTGTCTAGCTCAGGGTTTGTAAATATACCAATTGGTACTCTGTATCTAGCTAACTTAGTGGGGACTTGGAGAACTTTTATGTCTAGCTAGAGGATTGTAAATACACCAATCAGCACCCTGTCAAAACGGTCCAGTCAGCTCTCTGTAAAGTGGACCAATCAGCTCTCAGTAAAATGGACCAATCAGCAGGATGTGGGTGGGGCCAAATAAGGCAATAAAAGCAGGCTACCTAAACCAGCCAGCTGCAAGCTCGTCGGGAGTTCTTCCGCAGCATGGAAGGTTTGTTCTTTCGCTGTTTGTAATAACTTGCTGCTGCTTGCTCTTTGGGTTCACATTGCCGGTATGAGCTCTAACAGTCACCACGCGAAGGTCTGCAGCTTCACTCCTGAAGCCAATGAGCCCACAAACCCACCGGGAAAAACGAACAACTCCAGATGCGCTGCCTTTAACAGCTGTAACACCACGAAGGTCTGCAGCTTCACTCCTGACAGAGAGACCACGAACCCACCAGAAGGAAGAAGCTCCAAACACATATGAAAGTCTGAAGGAAAAAATTCCGTACGCACCATCTTTAAGAACTGTAACACTCACCGCGAGGGACTGCGGCTTCATTCTTGAAGTAAGTGAGATCAAGAACCCACCAATTCCAGACACACTAGTAGATTCTCTCTAAAGTAACTTTTGAAAGAGACAACATTTGGGATGTTTGTTTACACGTCAATCATTTACTCCCTTACACCTTCTTCTGGTGTTCCCTCTATTCGTAACATCCCGAGGGCCAAGATGATGGGGCTGTTCTTCCTTCCTTTCGTGTTCCGGCATTTCTTATCCCCAAATTCCATATCTTGTGGCCTCTGTTTCCGCTAAGTCAGCTCCCCTTGCTGTTTATTTTTAACCCTTTGGACCAGTATTAAAATGGATGTGCGGGGAAAAATGGGTACATAGGGTCACCAGCAGTTAAGAAGTATTTTTGGTATAGGAAATTTATTTTGAAACCATGAAGTCTGAAAATTCATAATGTACAAAACCGTAATCTGATTGCCTTATGGTTCAAGAATATTTGGTGTGTAGACATCACCTGAGCCCGTGATTGCTAAGAACAGAAAGCCACTTGGGAACCTATTTGGAAGATAAGCTGGAGGGAAAAGATCATTCAGACAGTCTAGTGGAAGGACTAAATGCTTCCACTGGAGGAGCTGCATCAGGGGAAGCTTGTTCGACAGGATTAGAAAGCTTTTTCCTGAGACACCTCTGATGCCTTTTCTTTCGTCACGCACCATCTCCAACCAGCCACAAGTGCTGAGGGCCTGACTTTCAAAATACATCAAGACTCAACCTCTGTTTCCTACCTCCACCACTACCAGCCCTATCCAAGCTGGCCTCATCTCTCTCTTAGAAGACCTCCTATCTGGTGGTTCTTCCCAAAGCAACTGCAATGATACATTTAAAAATAAACTTGGATTCGATAATTTCTCTGCTGAAAACCATATCTGTAATGGATTCCTGTCTCAGAGTGAAATTCAGTAAAATTCATGGTCCATTAAGGCCAGCATCATGTGGGTCCTGGCTATGTCTCTGATCTTCTCCCTACCATCTTCCTTGGCTTCATACACACTGGTTTCCTTGCTGGTCTTTGGATGTGCCCAGCATACCCTGTGTTGGACCTTTGCATTTCGTTCTCTCTCAGTCTGGGGCATTCTTCTCCCTCCTTTATTTTTGTTTTTTTTTTTGAAACTGAGTTTTGTTCTGTCACCCACGCTGGAGTGCAGTGGCACCATCTCGGCTCACTGCAACCTGCACCCCCCCGGGTTCAAGTGATTCTCCTGCGTCAGCCTCGTGAGTAGCTGGGATTACAGGCACGCACCACCATGCCTGGCTAGTTTTTGTGTTTTTAGTAGAGATGGTGTTTCACCATGTTGACCAGGCTGGTCTTGAAGTCCTGACCTCAAGTGATCCACCCACCTTGGCCTCCCACAAAGCTGGGATTACAGTCATAATAGAACACAATTTTAAAGTGAACATTAAATACTCTGTTCTTTAAAAACATTTAGGCAATCCTAATACTGTGAATTTCTCATTGACTGTCTTTCCTTCTGGATTCCCAGTCTCCTGTCTCATTAGTGTAGCATTTTCTCAATCTCTCACCCACAGCCCTAACTTCTCTTGGATTACTCTAAGAAACTCAGTTGCCAGCCTATTTTTTGTTTTGTTTTAATTTACTTATTTTATTGAAATGTAGCACACATGTATAAATCTGTACAACTTGAATAGCACTATAGAAACCCTCCATACCCTTTTTCATTCTGTAAAACCCACAGAGTAACCACTAACCTGATACATAACACTATATGTCATTTATATTTGTATTAATATAACTATTTAGTAAATACTCCTTTGGTCTAGCTTCTTTCAACAACATTTGTGAGATTCAACCATATTTTTCAGTAGCTTTTTTTCCCTTTTCATTGCTATATAATATTCTGTTGTATGACTGTATCACAATTTATCGAACGATTTTACTCTTGATGGACATTCAAGTTTGCTTCCAGTTTTAAGCTATTATGAATAATGCTGCTATCAACATTCATGTAGCTACTTCTTGGTGTGCCTGTGCTTGCATTTCTGTTGAGCAATATATGGCAGTAGAATTACAGGGTCAAAAGGTATGTATGTTTAGCTTTAGAAGATATTACCAAAGAATTTTTCAGAGTGGTCATACTCATTTACATTTCCACCAGTGGCAAATGAGAGTTCTTATGTATCCTTTTCCTTACCAACACTTGGTATAATCTTTTAAAAAATGATTATTTGTGGCTGGGCGTGGTGGCTCCCGCCTGTAATCCCAGCAGTTTGGGAGGCCGAGGCGGGCAGATCACTTGAGGTCAGGAGTTCAAGGCTAGTCTGACCAACATGGAGAAACCCCGTCTCTACTAAAAATACAGAAAAATCAGCCGAGTGTAGTGGTGCATGCCTGTAATCACAGCTACTCGGGGGGCTGAGGCGGGAGAATCACTTGAACCCAGGAGATGGAGGTTGTGGTGAGCCAAGATCGTGCCATTGCAATCCAGCCTGGGCAACACGAGTGAAACTGCGTCTCAGGAAAAAAAAAAAAAAAAAAAGAAAGATTATTTATTACTCTGGCTGGTGTAAAGTGGTATCTCATTGCAGTTTTAATTTGTGTTTCCCTGATGACTAGTGAAGCTAAATACCTTTTTAAATGTTTATTGACTATTTGGATAGTCTCTTCAATGAAAAGCCTGTCTTTCCTTCTCTCCTTCCTTTAAAAAAATTGGGTTATTTCTCTTTTAAAAAACTAATATGTAAGTGTTCCTTTTATATTTTAGGTGTAGGTTATTTGTCAAATATAGATTTTTAATTGTAAATTGCCAATTTATAATTATGTAAATTTACGGGGTACAAAGTGATTTTATAATTTGCTAACACAATGTGTATAATTAAGTCAAGCTAGTTAACATATTCATCATCTCAGATACTTAACATTTTTTGTGGTGAAAACATTTAAAATTTACTCTTTAATTATTAAGACTATAGATACTGCAAATATCATTTCCATTTCTGTGATTTGCCTTTTTTCTCTCTTAATAGTGCCTTTTTATGAATAGAAGTTCTTATTTTTAGTGTAGTCCAATTTATTAATCTTTTTCTTGATGGTTAGTGTGTTTTGGTCCTGCTTCAGAAAACTTTGCCTACATCAAGTCACGAATATATTCTCCAATGTTATCTTTTAAAAGCCTTATTATTTTGCCTTTTACGTTAAGATCTAAAACCCACCTGGAATTGATTTTTGTATGGGTGAAATTTCATTTATTTTCCAGTGAATATCCAATTGACTCGGCACCATTTATTGAAAATATCCACCTTCCTCTAGTGCTCTGTGTCATCGTTGTCATAAATAAAGTATCAGTATACGTGTGGGTCTGTTTCTTTACTCTTTATTGTATCGCATCAGCCTGTCTGTCTGTTCTTTTGCTAAAATATCAGACTGTCTTATTTATTGTGGCTGTATAATGAGTCTTGAAATCTGGTACAATAAGTTCTTTAACTTTAGTTTTCTTTAAGTTCACCTTGCCTCTCTGTGAGCATTTACTTTCATATACATTTTTAGAATCATCTGATCAACACACACACACACACCCCCCCCTTAATTTTGAGGGAATTACATTGAATCTATAGGTCGATTTTGGAAAAGATGGACATCCTGATAATATTTAGAGTTCCAATCTGCAAACACAGTATAGCCTTCTATTTATTTAAGTATTCTTTAATTTCTCTTACTAATGCTTCCTACAGTTTTCTGTGTAGAAGTCTTGTACATATTTTGCTGGATTTATTCTTAGATGTTTGATGCTTTTTGATGCAATTTGCTTTGGCATCTGTAAAAAATTTTATTCTCAATTGACTGTTGCTGGTACTTTGCTGTATTTTTCTTCTTAGGGTATATCACCTCAACATTTGACATATTACATATTTATGTATTGTTATTTATCTCTCTTGCATTAATGTAAACTCGATGAGAGGAGAACTTTTGTCCATTTTGGTCACTGCTTTATCTCCAGTGCCAGAAAATATTTCTGGCAAATACTAGACACCAAAAATATTTATTGAATTGAATTGACTTACATTGGGTTGAAATCGGCTGCTTGCAACTCTCACTCTTTCTTTCTCTAGAACAGTAAGAGTAAGTCTTCTTTTTTTTTTCCTTCAACTTTTATTTTAAGTTCAGGGGTACATGTGAAGGATGTGCACGTTTGTTACATAGGTAAACGTGTGCCATGGTGGTTTGCTGCACAGATCATCCTATCACCTTAGGTATAAAGCCCAGCATCCATTAGCTGTTCTTCTCGATGCTCCCCCTCCTCCCACCCAACCCTGTTGTTCCTGCTGCCGCATGTGTCCATGTGCTTTCATCATTCAGCTCCCACTTACAAGTGAGAACATTCGGTGTTTGGGTTTCTGTTCCTGCATTAGTTTGCTGAGGATACTGGCTTCCAACTCCATCCAGGTTCCTGCGAAGGAGATGATCCTTTTTATGGCTGCATAACATTCCATGGTGTATATGTGCCATATTTTCTCTATCCAGTCTATCGTTGATGGGCATTTAGGTTGATGACATGTCTTTGCTATTGTAAATAATGCTGCAGTGAACATACATGTGCATGTATCTTTATGACAGAATAATTTATATTTCTTTGGGTATATACCCAGTAATTGGATTGCTGGGTGGTCAGATGGTATTTCTGCCTATTGATCTTTGAGGAATCGCCACGTGGTCTTCCACAGTGGTTGAAGGAATGGGTACACTCCCACCAGCAGTGTAAAAGTGTTCCTTTTTCTCTGCAACCTCTCCAGCATCTGTTGTCTTTTGACTTTTAACAAGCGCCATTCTTGCTGGTGTGAGATGGTATCTCGTTGTGGTTTTGATTTGCATTTCTCTAATGATCAGTGATGCTGAGCTTTTTTTACATGTATTTTTTTGGCAGCATGTATGTCTTCTTTTGTGAAGTGTCTGTTCACATCCTTTGCCCACTTTTTAATGTTTTTTTTCTTGTAAATTTGTTTAAGTTCCTTGTAGATTCTGTATATCAGACCTTTGTCAGATGGATAGATTGCAAAAGTTTTCTCCCATTTTGTAGGTTGTCTGTTCACTCTGATGATAATTTCTTTCGCTGTGCAGAAGCTTTTTAGTTTAATTAGATCTCATTTGTCAATTTTTGCTTTGTCACAATTTCTTTTGGTGTTTTCGTCATGAAATCTTTGCCTGTGCCTATGTCCTGAATGGTACTGCCTAAATTTTCTTCTAGGGTTTTGATACTTTGGGGTTTTACATTTAAGTGTTTAATACATCTTGAGTTAATTTTTGTATAAGGCATAAGGAAGGGGCCCAGTTTCAGTTTTCTGCATTTGTCTAGCCAGTTCTCCCAGCACCATTTATTAAATAGGGAATCCTTTCCCCATTGTTTTTGTCAGATTTGTCAAAGTTCAGATGGTTGTAGGTATGTGGTCTTATTTCTGAGTTCTCTATTCTGTTCCATTGGTCTATGTGTCTGTTTTGTACCAGTATCATACAGTGTGGTTACTGTAACCTTGTAATATAGTTTGAAGTGGCACACAACTGCTCATCAGCAATCTCCCAGCAGTGTTTACTTCTCAAAACCAAACACTTCAGTTCTTTCAGTAGTCCTTTCCTCATATGGCAAGAATCTCTCTTTCGTCACATTGTCTGCTTCCCTTAGTATGGCTCTGCTTTGCCGATGTTTCTTTTTCAATTTGAACTCCCAGAAGTGATTTGACTAGTGCATGTGGTACAGTTAGAATACCCCTTGCCTAAGCTGGCCCATTTTTATTTACTGTCATAATATTAATGCACAGGAAGATTGTGAATGAAGAAAATTCCCCTGATTTTTTTTTAACACAAGTGTCTCAAAGTCAGGCTCTCTTCATCGTGTATTTTAAAAATAAAATTTAATTATTTTAACATAAATGTAGAACTTTCACCAGAGGTAGTTATACTCTGAAGCTAATAAAGGGCTAAATAAATCTTAAGCTTTGGGGTCTTTCATTTGTATGGCCTCTGTGAATGCTGAGAGATTATGGGACTTGTAGAGTGTTCTAGGTGGGGAATAAAAACTAGATTATAATCAAGAAATATTTTAAAGTAAGCTTCTCTGAATAATGGGACATAACTCCAAGACTGGTGATTTCTTTCCCATGCTAATAAATATTCACTTTTGTACTTGATTTTTGTTTCGTTATTCATAATGTTGTATTTTTTTGTTGTTGTTAAAGAGGGGATTTCAAATTCTATAGACTTCAGGCCCTATACAATTTGAATCAGTTCCTGCTAAATTTTGTGGGATTTTTGTTTGTTTGTTTTAGAGATACGGTCTTGCTAAGTTGTCCTGGCTGGAGTGCAGTGTCTTTTCGTAGGTGTGATTGTTGTGCAAACTCCTTGGCTCCAGCGGTCATCCTGCCTCAACCTCCGCAGTAGCTGCAACTACAGGCAGGCATCACTGTACCCAGCTTGAATCTGCTGGTATCTTAGCTGGATATCCTGGCATTCCAGTTCACTGAAATGTTTTGAGTCCTGACCACTGTGATTCACTTTATTGAGCATGTGCTTGCTTCATGTCTTTATATCACATTTTGGCAATTCTCACAGTATTTCAAACTTTTTCATTATTATTATATCTGTTACACTAATCTGTGATCAGTGGTCTTTGATGTTATGATTGTAAATTTTGGGAGGTACCATAAATCTTGCCCATATAAGATGGCAAACTTAACTGATAAATGTTTTGTGTGTTCTGACTGCTCCTCCAACCGGTTCTTTCCCTGTCTCTCTACCTGTCCTTCTTATTCCCTGAGAAACAAAAATTTTGAAATTAAACCAAATAATAAATCTGCTATGGCCTCCAAGTGCTCAAGTGAAGGGAAAAGCCACACATCTCTCACTTGAAATCAAAAGCTAGAAATGATGAAGCTTAGTGAAGGAGGCATGTCAAAAGCCAAGACAGTCTGGAAGCTAGGGCTCTTGCACCCATTAGCTAAACTGGGAATGCAAAGGAAAAGTTCTTAAAGGAAATTAAAAGTGCTACTCCGGTAAACACATGAATGGTAAGAAAGTGAAACAGTCTTATTGCTGATATGGAGAAAGTTTTACTAGTCTGGATAAATCAAACCAACCACAACATTACCTCAAGCCAAAACCTAATCCAGAGCAAGGCCCTAACTCTCTTTAATTCTATGAAGGCTGAGAAAGGTAAGTAAGCTGCAGGAGAAAAATTTGAAGCTCGGAGCTTGGTTCATGAGTTTTAAGTAAAGAAGCCATCTTCATAATAGAAAAGTGCAACCAGGAAGTGGTGATATAGAAGCTGCAACAAATTATCCAGCTAAGATAATTGATAAGGTGGCCACACTAAATAGATTTTCATTGCAGATGAAATAGTCATATGTTGGAAGAATATTTCATCTGGGACTCTCATAACTAGATAGAAGTCAGTGTCTAGCTTCAAAGCTGTGAAGGACAAGACTGACTCTCTTTTTAGGGGCTAATGCAACTGGTAACTTTAAGTGGAAACTCAAGCTCATTTACCATTCAAAAATCCTAGGGCCCTTAAGAATTATGTTATATCTATGCTACCTGTGCCCTATAAATGGAACAAGAAAGCCTGGATGATAGTACATTTTTTCACAGCATGGATCACTAAATATTTTAAGTCCACTGTTGAGATTTACTGCTCAGAAAAAAGGATTCCTTTCAAAATATTACTGCTCATTGACAATGCACCTAGTCACCCAAGAGCTCTGATGGAGATGTTCAAGGACATGAATATTGTTTTCATGCCCACTAACACAACATCCATTCTGCATTTCAAGGATCAAGAGTAATTTTAACTTCCAAGTTTTATTATTTAAAAAACGCATTTTGTAAGGCTATAACTGCTATTGATAGTGGTTTCTCTGACGGATGTGGGCAAAGTAAATTGAAAACTTTCTGGAAAAGATTCACCATTCTAGGTGTCATGGGAGGAGGTCAAAATATCAATAATAATAGGAGTTTGGTAGAAGTTGATCCAACCCTCATAGATGACTTTGAGGCCTTCAAGACCTCAATAGAGGGAGTATCTGCAGATGTGGTAGATATAACAAGAAAGCTAGAATTAGAAGTGGAGCCTGAACATGTGATGGAATTGCTGAAATCTCATAATAAAACTTGAACAGATGAGATGTTGCTTTTTATGGATGAGCAAAGAAAGTGGTTTCTTGAGATGAAATCTACTTCTAGCAAAGATACTGTGAAGATTGTTGAAATGACAGCAAATGACAGAATATTATATGAATTTAGTTGAAAAAGCAGCAGCTGGGTTTCAGAGTATTGATTCCAGTTCTGACGTAAGTTCTACTGTGGGTAAAATGCTATCAAATAGCATCACATGTTACAGAGAAGTCTTTTGTGAAAGATCCAATCTATATGATAAACTTCATTGCTGTCTTTAAGAAATTGTCGCAGCCACTTCAACCTTCAGCAACAACCTCATTGATCAGTCAGCAACCATTAACAGCAGGCAAGACTCTCCACCAGCAAAAAGAGAACGACTCACTGAAGGCTCAGGTGATCATCAGATTTTTTTAGCAATAAAGTATTTTAAAATTAAGGTATGTGTATGTTTTAGGTGTAATATATTGCACACAAAATATATTACTGTTTAATGCAAACATAACTTTTTTATGTGTTGGGAAACAAAAAAATTCATGTGACTCACTTTACTGAGATTCACTTTATTGGGGTGGTCTGGAACTAAACCTGCACTATCTCCAAAGTATACCTGCATTTAGTCTGAGATAGTAAAAACTAGCTATTAGAACATCATAATTCTTGCAAATATATTAATAGCTTAGGGACTGTAATACATCATAAGTTAGGTCTGTGAAATGCAGGCATGTAGCACTCAAAAGCATTCAACTCTAATATTGAATTTTATTTTCTTCTGTTTTCTTTTCTATAGCAGTTTTCCTCCCTTGAGGCATGAAAGGTCCAAGGTCTGGTTTGAATGGGAGGAAGAAAAACTGGGAAAGAAGACATTACCAAGAGCAAAAAGCACATAGATAATATACCAAAAATTATCTTGAAACATAGAAAATTTATTGGAAGAACAAAGATAATTATCAGATTAACATTCATAAAAGGGGAATTAAGACATCTTTTTAAAGAAATTAAAAGACTGGGTAGATAAAAAATGAATAAGACATAGAGTACACAAACAACACAATTAAGACTGATTAAACATACACACATATGTACAACACTGTATTCAACATAGAATAGTTCTGTCAGGCCTCTGAGCCCAAGCTAAGCCATCGTATCCCCTGTGACCTGCATATATACATCCAGATGACCTGAAGCAACTGAAGAATCACAAAAGAAGTGAAAATGGCGTTTTCTGCCTTAACTGATGACATTACTTTGTGAAATTCCTTCTCCTGGCTCAGAAACTCCCCCGCTGAACACCTTGTGACCCCCGCCCTTGCCTGCAAGAGAACAACCCCTTTGACTGTAATTTTCCATTACCTACCCAAATCCTATAAGACTGCCCCACCTCATCTCCCTTCGCTGACTTTCTTTTTGGACTCGGCCTACCTGCACCCAGGTGATTAAAAAGCTTTATTGCCACACAAAGCCTGTTTGGTGGTCTCTTCACACGGATGTGCGTGGCAAGTTCTTTTTTGATCACCTCTAGAATGTATTTTTTAAATTGTCCATGTATTAGACTACATAGAAAACAACATTCTCCAAAGTAGACCTCATAAAAGCCACATTTTAAAAATTATTTAATTATTCTAATTATAATAACTAATTATAAGTGTGTGCACACCACAATTTAAAATCTCTACACTTGAATGTTAACAAAAAGTATTCTAAATAATTCCTATGTTAAAGAAGAAGAAATCAAATTGACATTATAAATGATCTAGCAATAAGCACGTATAAAAACCTGTTGAATTTAAAGTATTATTCAAATAAAAATTTGTAGTCTTAAATTTACTCCTTGGAAAAAAATAAGTACTACATAAAGTAAATATTTAAGTCAAAAAAGGAACAATACATGAGCCTAAAAACATAGAAGACAGAAATCAATAGAAGTTAAAGACTGAAATTAATAAAATAAAAACACACAAAAAATCCAGTGCTTCAATAAACAACTAGTATTCTTCCAAGAAAACAATAAAATGGAAAAATTTTGCCAAGTCAAAAAACACAAAAAGAGATGTCACAAATGTCATTAGAAACAAAAAAGTACACATAATTATAATAATAGAAGAAACAAAATTCATTTTGTTAATATATTTGGCAATGTAAAGTGGAAAAATCAGTAGAAAAACATAAATAATCAAAATTTAACCAAGAACTTGACTTCTGGGGAGGAGGAGCAAAATGGCAAAATGGAAGCCCCCACTGATCATCCTCCCTGCAAGAACACTCAATTTAACTGTTGCAGGCTGAAGGAGTGAGGTTCGTGATCAACTCAGTATAGCACTGGAGGCTATATGAGTAAACAGCAAACTGTTCTCATGAAAGCAGGATGTTGGAAAACTGACAAACTGCGTCTGCCACCTGGAAGAAATGCTGAGGGCAGTCATGACCCAGGCACAAGTGTTTCTTGAGATTAGGCACATCTGAAGCCTGTTAGCAATAGTGTGAACCTGTGATCAATTAAGCACCTGATCAATCATTATCTCCTCTGCTCTTTCTATCCAGTAAATATGAAGGGCTGTAGAAGTTCTGGGCTGCTGCTGCCTTTGCTACTAGAAGCAGGGAGCCCTCTTCTTCTTCCCTGGTTATGCTTCCTTTACAATAGCTACTTGTGTCTTAAGTTTTCATTTTTGTTTGTCCCCCTCCTTCATTCAGTCTCGTAATGATGATCTCAAGTAGTAACAGTAGTAACTGTCATAATGATGGTCCCAAGTAGTAACTGTGGCAGTCAGACACAAGTGGCACCCGAACAGGGACTATCAGGGACAAACAGAGACCTGAAGGGACCTGAGGAGGCCTGCAGGGACAAATAGAGATAAGTAAGGATAAATAGAAATAAATAGAGACAAATAGAGATAGGTAGGGAACGACAGGGACTTGCAGGAACTAACAGGGACCATAGGGACAGATAGGGATAGATAAAGATGTACAAAGAATGGGAAGTTTTTGAATCAGGGTAACATGGGGAAGGATTAGGTTATTTTCTCTTTTTTATTTGGAGTTGGAGTTTGGTACATACCATCTTTCCATCTTTTTATTATTTCAGGGTTTGAGAGAGGTTTTTTTTTTTTTTTTTTTTTGCCCCACCTACAGCACCTATCAAAAGCGGTGAACAGGAGACGGAGGATGAAAATTGGCTTGTACCGTCTTCTTTTGTGGCTGCAGAAATGCTAAATGTTATAAGTGTAGAAAA
Source organism: Theropithecus gelada (assembly GCF_003255815.1). Lineage (NCBI taxonomy): Eukaryota > Metazoa > Chordata > Mammalia > Primates > Cercopithecidae > Theropithecus > Theropithecus gelada. The sequence goes on along the minus strand of NC_037669.1, from coordinate 42,006,126 downwards.
ACAAGATACATGGAATTGGTTTTGGGTAAAAGTCATCTTAACTTACAGGGCATTACTGTAGTCGCAGGAGTTGTTGACTCAGATTATGAAGGAGAAATTTAAGTGGTGGTAATGTCACAAGATCTTTAGGTTTTTGAACCAGGGAGAATATATTGCTCAACTGTTCCTTATTCCCTGTAAATTGCACCCTTCTCCACCAAAGGAGAAATGAGGAAATCAGGGATTTGGAAGTGCAACTACATGGGAAATTTATCTTTCACAACCCATAGCATCTAATAGAACCACCTATACAGTGCAAATTGAAGGCTAAAGGATTGCTTTTTTGCTATACTGTTGCACATTTTGCAATTGCCTTTCTCAATTCAAAAACAGAGAGATGTTGCAGGCCAAAAGAGTAAGGGTTGTGATCATCTCAGTATGCCACTGGAGGCTATACGAGTAAACAGCAAACTGTTCTCATGAACACAGGATGTTGGAAAACTGACAAACTGTCACCCAGAAGGAATGCTGAGGGCAGTCACAACCCAGGCACAAGTATTGCTTGTGATTAGGCACATCTGAAGCCTGTTAGCAATAATGTGAACCTCAGTTAAGCAGCTGATCAACCATTATCTCCTCCTCCCTACTCTTTGTACCCAATAAATACAAGGGGCTGTAGAGGCTCAGGTGGTTGCCTTTGCTCACTAGAAGCAGGGAGTCCTCTTCTCTCTTCTTCCACATGTTACCTTTCCTTTAAAATAGTTACTTTTGTCTTAAGTTTTCATTTCTGCATACCTCCCCCTTCGTTCAGTCTTCGAATGATGGTCTCACGTAGTAACAGTAGTAGCTCTTGTAATGACAGTCTTAAGTAGTAACAGTAGTAGCTGTCATAGTGATGGTCTCAAGTAGTAACCATGGCAGTCAGCCACATTCAACATCTACCTACACTAAAAAACCACCGTCATAAGAACTAAAATCATGTGAGCAATCACAGTACCCGGTTTTAACTTCATATCACTGAAAGAGGCACTGAGGAGAGTAGGATAGACAGTCTTGAATTGTGATGTCACCCTTGTGCTATCCTCACAGTGGCTGTGTGCCATGAAGACTCTGTGCACTTGGAGGAGGGAAAGTGCAGCAATCATGGGGCTTTGCATTGGAACTCAGTACCACCCTGCCACAGTGGAAAGCAACACAGGGCAGAACTCAGCTGATGTCCATGGAGGGAGCATTTAAACCAGTCCTAGCCAGATGGGAGCCACTCATCCAAGTGGTTGGAACTTGAGTTCCAGCAAGCCTCACCACTCTGGGCTAAAGTGCTCTGGGGTTCTAAATAAACTTGAAAGGCAGTTCAGGCCACAGGGACTGCAACTCCTAGGCAAGTCTTAATGCCGTGTTAGGCTCAGAGCCAGTGGACTTTGGGGACACAGGACCTAGTCAAACACCAGTCAGGGTGGCTAAGGAAGTGCTTGTGCTACCCCTCCCCAAACCCCAGGTAGTGCGGCTCACAGCACTGAAAGACTCCTTCCTTCCACATGAGGAGAGTGAAGAGTAAATAAAACTTTGTTTTGCATCTTGGTTACCAGCTCAGCCACAGCAGGCCAGGGCACTGGGCAGAGTTGTAAGTCTCCTATTCTTGGCCCTAACACCTGGACAACACTTCTGGACACACTCTTGGCCAAAGAGATCCTGCTGCCATGAAGAAAAGGACCCAGTCTTGCCAAGATTCATCATGTACTGACTAAAGAGCCCTTATGCCCTGAATAATCAGACAGTAGCCGGGTAGCACATGCCATGGTCCTTGGGTGAGTCGCTCAGATGTGCTGGCTTCAAGTATGACCTACTACATTCCAACATGGCTATGAGGAGAGACTCCTTCTGCTTGAGAAAAGCAGGGGTAAGAGTAAAGGGATTACTTTGCCTGTAATCCCAGCACTTTGGGAGGCCAAGGTGGGTGGATCACCTGAGGTCAGGCATTTGAGACCAGCCTGGCTAACATGGTGAAACCCCATCTCCACTAAAAATATGGAAATTAGCCAGACGTGGTGGTAGGTGCTTGTAGTCTTAGCTACTTGGGAGGCTGAGGCAGGAGAATTGCTGGAACCCGAGAGGCAGAGGTTGCAGTGAACTGAGATCATGCCATTGTGCTCCAGCCAAGTGGACAAAAGCAAGACTCCTATAAAAATTAAAAAAAAAAAAAGAATAAGGGGACTTTGTCTTGTGCTTCAGGTACCAGCTCAGCCACAGTGGGGTGGAGAACCAAGCAGGCTCTTGGGGGTCCCCAATTCCAGGCCTTGCCTCTTGGATGCCATTTCTGAGCCTGCCTTGGCAATCTACAAAAATAACACTTCACCTACATAGATACACATAGACTGAAAGTGAATCTACCCCAGGAGGAGACCAGTGCCTTGAAGGGTGAGTCCCAGATCGGGCAACATTCACCACAAGCTGACTAAGGAGCCTTGGGCTTTAAGCGAACATTGGCAGTGGCCTGGCAGAACTCCCACTGGACCAGTGGTGGTGGTAGCCACTGGGAGAGACTCCTCTGACTGTGGTAAGATGAGGGTGCAAGGGGAAGGACCTTGTCTTGTGGTTTGAGGGACAGCTTAGATGCAGTTAGAATAGAACACCAGATGGATTTCTAAAGTTTTTGATTCAAATCCTGGGCTCCCAACTGCATTTCTAGATCTGCCCAGGGCCTGGGGGAATTCGCTGCTCTTAAGGGAAGAACACAAGCCTCGTTGGCTTCTTCACCTGCTGATTGTAGAGCCCTAGGGCATTGAGTAAACATAGACAGTAACCAGGTAGTGGTTACATCAGGCCTTGGGCAAGACAAAGTGCTGTGCTGGCTTCAGGTCTGACCCAGCACAGTCCCAATGGTGGTGGGCACAAGGGTGCTTGTGTCATCCCTTCCTCAGCTCCAGGCAGCTCAGCCAAGAGAAAGATTGCATCTGTTTGGGAGGAAGAGACAAGAACAGGGTCTCTGCCTGGTAATTCAGATAATAATTCTGGATCTTAAGACTACCAAGACTGTACCTCTACAAGTCTCCAAGAGCACTACTGAGTTCTGGGTGCTCCCTAATGCGGATATGGCTGTAGGTGACACAAAAACATAGATCACAACACCCAGGTCCCTGCAAATACTTGGGAAACCTTCCCAAGAAGGATGGGTACAAACAAGCACAGACTACAGAGACTATAATAAATACCTAACTCTTCAATGCCCAGACACTGACAAACGTCCACAAGCATTAAGACCATCCAGTAAAATATGACCTTACTAAATGAACTAAATAAGGCACCAAGGACCAATCCTGGAGACACAGGAAAATGTGACCTTTCAGAGAGAGAATTCAAAATACTTGAGTTGAGGAAACTCAATGAAATTTAAGACACACAGAGAAGGAAATTAGAATTTTATCAGATAAATTCAGCAAAGAGATTGAAATTCAAAAGAATCAGGCAGAAATTCTGTAGTTGAAAAATGCAATTGACATACTGAAGAAAGCAACAGAGTTTCTTAACAGCAAAATTGATCAAGTGGAAGAAAGACTTAGTGAGCTTGAAGATAGACTATTTTAAAATACATGGTCAAAAGAGACACAAGAAAAAAGAATAAAAAGGAATGAAGTACATCTATAATATCTAGAAAATAGCCCCAAATGGGCAAATCTCAGAGTTATGGCCTTACAGAAGAGATAGAGAGAGAGACAGGAGTAGAAAGTTTATTCAAAGGGACAATAACAGAGAACATCCTAATCCTAGAGAAAGATATCAGTATCAAAGTATAAGAATGTGATAGAACACCAAGCAGATTTAATCCAAAGAAGACTACTTCAAGGCATTTGATAATCAAACTCCCAAAAGTCAAGGATAAAGAAAGAATCCTAAAAGCAGTAACAGAAAAGAAACAAATGATGGCTTACTTTGGGAGGCTGAGGCACATGGATCACTTGAGGTCAGGTGTTTGAGACCAGCCTGGCCAACATGGTGAAACCCCATCTCTAGTAAAAATACAAAAATTGACCAGAAGTGGTGGTGTACTCTTGTAGTCCCAGCTACTTGGGAGTCTGAGACAGGGGAATTGCTTGAACCCAGGAGGTGGAGGTTGCAGTGATCTGAGATTACACCACTGCACTCCAGCCTGGGTGACAAAGAAGACTCCGTCTCAAACAAAACGAAAACACACACACAAAAAATCATACAATGGAGCTTCAATATGTCTGGCAGCAGACTTATCAGTGGAAACCTTATGAGCCAGGGGAGAGTGGGATATTTAAAGTGCTAAAGGGGCCAGGTGCAGTGGCTCACGCTTGTAATACCAGCACTTTGGGGGCAGAAGTGGGTGGATCACTTGAGGCCAGGAGTTCAAGACCAGACTGGGCAACATGGGAAACCCCATCCCTACTAAAAGTACAAAAATTAGCCATGGGTGGTGGTGTGTGCCTGTGGTCCCACCTACTTGGGAGGTTGAGGCACAAGAATCACTGGAACCCAGGAGGTGGAGGTTGCAATGAGGCAAGATCATGCCACTGCACTCCAGCCTGGGCAACAGAGTAACACTCTGTCTCAAAAATAAATACATAAATAAATAAAATAAACAAATAAATAGTGCTAAAGGAAGATTTTTTTTATCCTAGAATAGAATACCTGATGAAAATATCCTTTAAGCATGAAGGATAAATACTTTCCAGACACACAAAAGCTGTGGGATTTCATCAACACCAGAACAAGAAATGCTAAAGGGAGGTTTAAGTCTGAAAGAAATTGATGTTAATGAGCAAAAAGAAATCATCTGAAAGTACAAAACTCACTGGTAATAGTAAGTACTCAGGGAAACACAGAATATTATAACACCATAATTGTGGTGCATAACCTACTCATATCTTGAGTAGAAAGACTGAAAGATGAACTGATTGAAAATAATTAGTCCAACAACTTTTCAAGACACGGATAGTACAGCAAGATATAAATAGAAACAATGAAAATTTAAAAAGCAGGGGGATAAAGTTAAAGTGTAGAGTTTTTTATTAGTTTTATCTTTGCTTGTTTGTTAGCTACTGTGTTTGTTTATGCGATTAGTGTTGTCATCAGTTTAAAATAATAGATTATAAGATATTATTTTAAGCCTCACAATAACCTGAAATCAAAAAGCATACAATGAATGCAGAAAACATAAAAAACAATAAATTAAAGCATACCACCAGAGAAAATTGCCTTTGTTTAAAGGAAGATAAGAACAAAAGGAAGAAGGAAGTGAAGACCACAACCAGAAAATAAATAAGAAAATGGCAGGAGTAAGTTTTTATTTTCAATAATAGCATTGAATGTAGTTGGACTAAACTCACCAATCAAAGATATAAAATGTCTGAATGGATAAAAAACAAGACTGAACAATCTACAAAAACAACTCGTTACCTATACAGACACAAATAGACTGAAAATAAAGCAATGGAAAAATATGCTAGTGGAAATCAAAAGAGAGTAGGAGTGGCTATGCTTATATAAGATAAAATAGATTTCAAGACAAAAACTATAAAAAGGGCAGAGGAAGTCATTATATAATGATTAATGGGTCAATTCAGAAAGAGGATATAACAATTTTAAATATCTACGCACTCAACTGCGGAGCACTCAGATGTATAAAGCAAATATTGTTAGAGCTAGAGAGAGAGATAGACCCCAATACAATAATAGCTGGAGACCGCAATATTCCACTTTCGGCATTGAATAGATCTTCCAGACAGAAAATCAACAAAGAAAAATCAGACTTACTCTGCACTACTGACCAAATGAACCTGGTAGATATTTGTAGAATATTTCACCCAATGGTTGCAGAATACACATTCTTCTCTGCAGCACATGAATCATTCTCAAGGATAAACCACATATTAGGCCACAAAATAGTCTTAAAACATTCAGAAAAATTGAAATAATATCAAGCATCTTCTCTGACCACAATGAAATAAAACTAGAAATCAAAAATGGGGGGAATTTTGGAAACTATACTAACATATAAAAATTAACAATATGCTCCTGAATGACCAGCAGGTCAATAAAGAAATTAAAAAGGGAATTTAAAAATTTTGTAAAACAAATGATAGTGGAAACACAACATACCAAAACCTACAGGATACAGAGAAAGCACTACTGAGGTGGAAGTTTATAGCAATATGCGTCTAGATAAAAAAAGTAGAATACTTCAAATAAACAAAAATGCATCTTAAAGAACTAGAAGAGCAAGAGCTAATCAAACCCAAAATTAGTAGAAGAAAATGAATAATAAAGATTGAGCAGAAATAAAGGAAACTAAGATACAGAAAACAATTTTAAAAATCAGTGAAATGAAAAGTTGGTTTTTTGAAACGATAAACTGAATTGATAAACTGAAGCTTTAGCCAGACTAAGAAAAAAAAGAGAAAAACTCAAATAGATAAAATCAGAGATTAAAAAAGAGATATTACAACAACTATAACAGTAATACAAAGGATATTAATGGCTATAGTGAGCAACTATATGCCAGTAAGTTGGAAAACATAGAAGAAGTCAATAAATTCTGAGATACATACAACCTACCAGGATTGAACCAAGAAGAAATTCAAAATCTGAACAGGTCAGTAACAAGTAATGAGGTCAAAGTCATAATAAAAAGTCTTCCAGCAAAGCCAAGCTCAGGACCTGATAGCTTTGCTACTGAATTTTACCAAACATATAAAGAACTAATGCCATTTCTACTGTAACTATTCCAAAAATAGAGGAGAAGGGAACACTTCTGAATTCATTCTACAAGGCCAGTGGTACCCGGATACCAAAACCAGACAAAGACACATCAAAGAAAGAAAACTACAGGCCAATATCCGTGATAAATATTGATGCAAAAACCCTCAACAAACTACTAGCAAACTGAATTCAACAACACATTAAAAAGATCATTCATCATGACCAAGTGTGATTTATCCCAGGGATGCAACGATGGTTCAACATATGCAAATCAATTGATATGATATATCATATCAACAGAACGAAGGACAAAAACCATATGATCATTTCAACTGATGATGAAAAAGAATCTGATAAAATTCAACATCCCTTCATGATGAAAATCTCTAAAAAAACTGGATATAAAAGAAATATAACTTAACATAATAAAAGCCACATGTGACAGACCCACAGCTGCATGATACTGAATGGGAAAAAACTGAAAGTTTTTCCTCTAAGTTATGGAACACAACACAGATGCCCACTTTCACCACTATTATTCAACATACTACTGGAAGTCCTAGCTAAAGCAATCAAATAAGAGAAAGAAATAATGGGCATCCAAATTGGAAAGGAAGAAGTTAAATTATCCTTGTTTGCAGATGATATGATATGATATTTGGAAAAACCTAAAGAGTCTGCCAACAAGCTATTATAACAGATAAATAAGTTCAATAAAATTGTAGGATACAAAATCAACATACAAAAATCAGTAGCATGTCTATATGCCAACAGTAAATAATCTGAAAAGGAAACAACAAAGTAATCCTATTTACTGTAGCAACAAATTAAATAAAATACCTTGGAATTAACCAAAGAAGTATAAGATCTGTACACTGAAAACTATAAAACACTGATGAAAGTAATTGAAGAGGACACACAAAAAATAGAAAGATACTCTATGTTCATGGATTGGAAGAATCAATATTGTTAAAATGTTTATACTTCCCGAAGCAATCTACAGATTCAACACAATCCCTATCAAAATTCCAATGACATTCTTCACAGAAATAGAAAAAAAAAAAACACTAAAATTTATATGGAACCACAAAAGACTCAGAATAGCCAAACCTACCCTGAGCAAAAAGAACAAAACTGGAGGAATTACATTACCTGGCTTCAAATTACACTACAGAACTATAGTAACCAAAACAGCATGATACTGGAATAAAAAACGGACACATAGACCAATGGAATAGAATAAAGAGCCCAGAAACAAATCCATACACCTATAGTGAATTCATTTTCCACAAAGGTGCTAACAACATACTTTGGGGAAAGGGCAGTCTGTTCAATAAGTGGTGCTGGGAAAACTGGATATCCATATTCAGAAGAATGAAACTAGATCCCTATCTCTCACCGTGTAAAAAATCAAATCAAAATGGATTAAAGACTTAAATCTAGGACCTCAAACTATGAAACTACTAAACAACAACATTGAGGAGCCTCTCTAGGACATTGGACTGGAAAAAGATTTCTTGAGCATATGCGCCAGAAGCATAGGCAACCAAAACAAAAATCGATAAATGGGGTCACATCAAATTAAAAAGCTTCTGTACAGGAAAGGATACATCAATAAAGTGAGGAGACAACCCACTGAATGGGAGAAAATATCTGCAAACTCTTCATCTGACTAGGGACTAATAAGCAGAATATAGAAAGAACTCCAACAACCTTGGCCAGGCACGGTGACCCACACCTGTAATCCCAGCACTTTGGGAGGCTGAGGTGGGTGGATTACTTGAGGTAAGGAGTTTGAGACCAGCCTGGCCAGCATGGTGAAACCCTGTCTCTACTAAAAATACAAAAAGTAGCCAAGCATGGTGGTGTGCACTTGTAATTCCAGCTACTAGGGAGGCTGAGGCATGAGAATGGCTTCAACCCAGGAGGCAGAGGTTGCAGTGAGCCGAGATCATACCACTGTACTCCAGCCTGGGCAACAGAGCGAGACTCCGTCTCCAAAAAAAAGAAAAAAAAAAAAAAAAAACTCCAACAACTCTATAGGAAAAATCTAAAATTTGGTCAAAATATGGGCAAAATATCTGAATAGACCTTTCTCAAAAGAAGACGTGCAAATGGAAAACAGGTATATGAAAAGGTTCTCAACACCACTGAGTATCAGAGAAATGCAAACCAAAACTACAGCGAGATATCATCTCACCCTCATTAAAATGACTTTTATCCAAAAGACAACCAATAGCAAATGCAGGTGAGAATGTGCAGAAAAAGTGACCCTTGTATAGTTTTGATGGGAATGTAAATTAGTACAACCACTATGGAGAACAGTTTGGAGGCTCATCAAAAAACTAAAATTAGAGCTGTCATGTGATCCAGTAATCCTACTGCTAGGTATATACCCCAAAGAAAGGAAATAAAATCAGTGTATCAAAGAAATGTCTGCACTCCCATGTTTATTTCAGCAGTATTCACAACAGCCAAGATTTGGAAACAAGCTAAGGGTCCATCAGCAAACAAATGGACAAAAAAAAGTGTACATATACACACTAGAGTATTGTTCAGTAATAAAAATGAATGAAATTCTGTCATTTGCCACAACGTGGGTGGAACTGGAGGTCATTATGTTATGTGAAATAAGCCAGGCACAGAAAGACATATTTCACATCTTTTGACAATTACAAAACTAAGAATTAAAACAACTGAAATCATGGAGATAGAGAGTAGAAGGATGGTTACCAGATACTGGAAAGGATAGTGGGGGTGCATTGTGGGGAAGTGGGAATTGTTAATGGTGACTAAAAATAGTGAGAATGAGCAAGATATAGTATTTGATAGGAGAACAGGGTGACAATAGTCAATAATAATTTAATGGTACATTTCAAAATAGCTAAAAGTATATAATTGGATTGTTTGTAACACAAAGAATAAATGTTGAGGTGATGGATACTCCATTTACCCTGATGTGATTGTTATGCATTGCATACCTGTATCCAAGTATCTCATGTACCCCATAAATATTGCACCTTCTATGTTCCTACAAAAACTAAAAATTTTAAAAAGTTCACAACTTAAAAGAAAAACTCGACTTCTGGAATGCTATAGTAAGGACTTCTGCAATAAAAGTAGTTCTCCTCTTCTAAAAAAGCAATTTGAATGCTGGCAAAAAGTCTGTTGGCTGGGAGCAGTGGCTCACGCTTGTAATCCCAGCACTTTGGAAGGCTGAGGCAGGCGGATCACCTGAGGTCAGGAATTCGAGGCAAGGCTGGCCAACGTGGTGCAACCCCGTCTCTTCTAAAAATACAAAAAGTAGCTGGGCATGGTGGTGGGCACCCAGCTACTTGGGGGGCTGAGGCAGGGGAATCACTTGAATCCAGGAGGCGGAGGTTGCAGTCAGGTGAGATCGTGTCATTGCACTCCAGCCTGGGAGACAAGAATGAAACTCCATCTCAAAAACAGCTGAGATTGTGTCGTTGCACTCCAGCCTGGGAGACAAGAATGAAACTCCATCTCAAAAACAAACAAACAAACAGTCAAAACCAAGTCTTTTAGTACTCTGGAAATTTGAGTTTTGTAACAATCAGAAAAGTGTTTATTCAAGAAAACTGGCTGAAGCTCAGTAGAAACTGCAGGCCTTGTGGCATTTCGACTTGCTTTAATTCTATTATAACTTTCCTTTCCCAGTTCTGGGTAAACCTTGAAAGCCAAGAGTCATGCAGTTATGGTCATTATGAAAACTGGCAGCCTTAGAAATCACTGGAGGAAGCAGAAGGACTTTGGAGTTCCCCAAAGTTTCATCTTTAGAGAATAATTACTGTTTTATTTCCAAAACACATTATCAAAACTCCATTCTCATGGTTTGTCTTATTTCACCTGACTCATAGCTCACCTTGAACAACTATACACTAACAAACTGAATACATTTCTGGAGACATACAAGCTACCAAGATTGAATCAGGAAGAAGTAGAAAACCTGAATAGACCAATAATGAGTAATGAAATCAAATCAGTAATAAGAAGCCTCCCAAAAAAGAATGTCCAGGACCATATGGCTTCACTGCCAAATTTTACCAAACATTCAAAGAATTAACACCAATTCTAATCAAGCTCTTCCAAAAAATTGAAGAAAAGAGAATTATTTCTAGCTCATTATTTGAAGCCAACATTACCCTGATACCAAAACAAGACAAGGATACAAGAAAGAAAGAAAACTACAGACCAATATCCCTGATGAACATTATGCAAAAATTATCAGTAAAATACTAGCAACAGCTTATCAAAAATAATAAGAATACACCGTGATCAAGTGGGATTTATTCCAGGGATGTGAGTATCATTCAACATATGCAAGTTGGTAAATGTGATACATCACAATAGAATGAAGGACAAAAAATCATATGATCACCTCATAGATGCAGAAAAAAGCATTGGATAAAACTCAACATCTCTTCATGATAAAAACACTAGGCCAGGCGTGGTGGCTCATACCTATAATCCCAGCACTTTTGGAGGCTGAGGTGGGTGGATCACTTGAACTGAGGAGTTCAAGACCTGCCTGGGCAACATAGCAAAACTCTGTCTCTACAAAAAATACAAAAATTAGCCGGGTACAGTGGTTTGCATCTGCAGTTCCAGCTACCTGGGAGATTGAGGCAGGAGAATTGCTTGAGTCTGGGAGGCAGAGGTTGCAAGATCATGCCACCACACTCTAGCCTGGGCAATGGGAGTGATACCTTGTCTCAAAAACAAAAACGAAAACGAAAACAAAAGAACTCTCAACAAACTAGGCATAGAAGAAACACACCTTACGTGGTAGTCCATTTCCATTGCTATTAAAAAAAATATCTGAGCCTTGGTAACTTAAAAAGAAAAGAAGTTTATTTTGCTGCTGGTTCTGCAGATTATACATGAAGCATAATGAGGGCCTCAGGAAGCTTACGACCATGGCAGAAGGTGAAGGGGAGCCAGCATATCACATGGTGAGAGAGGGGGATTGTATGGTAGCTCTAATTTTAGTTTTTTTATGAGGCTCCAAACTGTTCTCCATAGAGATTGTATTAATTTATATTCCAGTTTTCCAGTTTGTTAGGGTATAGTTGTTCATAATATTCTCTGATATATTGTATTATTGTATTGGAATCGATTTCTCCCTTTGTATCTAATAATATTTGCTTTATATATCTAGGTGCTCTGGTATTGGGTACATATATGTTTAGAATAGTTATATCATCTTGCTGAATTGATTCCATTATTATATAATGACCTTCTTTGTCTCTTTCTAAGGTCTTTGACTTAAAGTTTATTTTATCTAATATGATTATAGCTACTGATGCTTGCTTTGGTTTTTATTTACTTGAAATATCTTTTTCAATCCCTTTACTTTCAGTTATATGTGTCTTTATAGGTGAGATGAATTTCTTATAGGCAGCATATAGTTGGGTTATAATTTTTTATCTATTTGGCCAGCCTCTATCTTTTATATTATATATGTGAGGGCTTATTCCCATAATTTTAGTAACTGATTTCTAATTGTTCTTTTCTCTTTTATTGTTTATCATTGGGGTTTGGCAGTATTCTGTGGTGGTAACATTTGAGTTTTTCCTTGCTTATGTATTAGCTCTTCCAGTGTTTTTTATGTTTGTGTGTGTTTTTGTGATGTTAGATATCATTCTTTCACTTCTGGGTGTAGGTCTCACTTAAACATTTCTTGTAGGTCTGGTCTAGTAGTGATGTATTCCCTCAGCTTTTGCTTGTCTGGCAAAGACTTTATTTTTTCTTTATTCATGAAGGATAACTTTGCTGGGTATAATATTTGTGCCAGCAGTTTTTTCTTTCTTTCTTTCAGTAGTTTGGATATATTATTCCATTCTCTCCTGACCTGTAGGATTTCTGCTGAGAAATCTGCTGTTATTCTCATGAGAATTCCTTTATAAATGCCCAGATACTTTTCTCTTGCTGTTTTTAGAATTCTCTTTTTGTCTTTAGCTTTTGACAGTTTGACTATAATGTGCTGAGGAGAAGACCTTCTTGAATTGTATCTATTTGAGGACCTCTTAACCTCCTGTATCTGGGTGTCTATATCTCTTGCTAGACTTGCAAAGTTTTCATCTATTATTTTATTAAATCGGTTTTCTATTCTTTTGTTTTTTTCTTTGCTTGCTAGGACACAAAAAATCCAAATATTTGGTCACTTTTTGGTGTCCTATATGTCACATAGGCTTTGCTAATTTTTTAAAATTCTTTTTCATTTATTTTTATCTGACTGAGTTATTTCAAAACATCTATCTTCAATTGCTGGATTCTTTCTCCTGCTTGATTTAGTTGTTCTGCTTGATCGATTGTTGAAGCTTTCATATGTATTTTGTATTTCATTCAATAAATTCTTCATTTCCAGAATTTCTATGTGGTTCTTTTTTATTATATCTATCTCTTTGGTAAATTTTCCATTCATATCCTGAATTGTTTTCCTGATTCCATTGTATTTTTCTCCCTTGTCTGTCACTGGATTTCTTTGAAATCAATATTTTGAATTTTGGGGGGGGATTTCATAAATTCATAAATTTCTTTTTGATTGAGATCTGTTGGTGGTTCTCCATTATAATTCTTATGCTGTTCCTTTGGGGGTTTCATATTTCCCTGCTTTTTCATGTTTCTTATGACCTTACATTGATATCTGCACATCTGGTTAACAGTCTCCAGATAGCTCCCTGTGTAACAGTTGCTTCTTCCAGTTTTCTGAGTTTGCTTTCACAGGGGAGGACATTTTTCTAAAGATGTATCTATAGTGTTTGTTGGGTAGGGTGCTTTGGCTTTGATTGTGGGTGCATGTGGTAGTGTAGCCTCTGTGTGATTTCTTCAGCTGTAAACAAGGTCAGTGTTATCTGTAATTTCCTGTTTGGCTTAGGGTGTGGTTCTTAGTGGAGGTTGTGATGAAGTTTTGCTGGGGACTGGAATGCCATGGCCAGTCCTGTGGCCCCATTGTTGGCAGCAGCAGTCTGAGCATGCCTGTCTTTGGGCCCCAGAGCAGCATGTACTCACACTAGTGTTGGTAAGTCCAGACAGGTTGATTCTTGGACCTCCAGGTGCCTTGCTTGGGTGCCAGGAGTGACAGCAGTAGTCTGGGTGGTTAGGTAGGTTCTTGGGGCCCCTGGGCAGCAGGAAGTATGGGTTATGACAGTAGCAATGGTAGGACAACCCTCTGGGATGCAAGTGTTCTTGGTCCATGTTAAGGTGTGACTGGATAAGTGGGCCAGTCCCCAGGCCTGCAGGTGGCACATGGTGGTGGGTGTCAGCTGTGGTTGTTGTAGCAGTTTGGGTAGGCCTAACTTAAGATCCTAGGAGGAGTGCTCAAGTACCAATGGTAGAGGACTGGGCTGAGCAATTCCCAGGCACCTGAATGGCATGCTTGAGTATTTGGGGGATGAAGCTGGGCTGGGCAGACCTGTCCTGAGGCCTCCCACTGGTGCATGCAGGAGCTTGCTCTACTATGAATATAGCAGGGTGATCTTCTAGCCACCAGTGGAATGGTTAGGTTGTGGCAGCAGTAGCTATGCTGCAGCCCTGCTACAAGGGAGTATGGGATTGCTTTCAGTGAGAACAGCTGTAGGCAGGCAGCTGGGGGGCACACACTTTACTTACACTTCAGCCCCACAGCAGCCCGCAGCTGCAGAAATTGTGGATTGTGGGATCTGTCCTTCGAGAATGTGAAGATGCTTGGCCACACCTTTCCTGGAGGTGTGGGGTTGCTGCCAGTGGCTTCTTACTCAACCTTGGCAGTAGTGGCTACAGATAGAAAATGTCAACTGGGCACCAAAGATGTGGAGATGCAAGGGCTGTTGGTCCTCAGGGCAGGAAGCATTCTAATAGATATTGGGCTCCAAAAATGATGCCATGCTGCAGCTGCTTAGTACTCAGGGGATTGTAGGCCTCAGCATGAGCTCCCTCTCTGGAGCAATGCCATTGCACAGTCTCCAGACAGCTCCCTGTGTTAGTCTGAGGTCCTGTATGGGTTGAGGCGCTGTCTTGTGGTTAGAATTGTTGGAGTTCATGGTGGGAGTTTGAGCCACTAGGGGTCTCTTACTGACCCTTCATCTGCATTAGGAAGCCTCTCCAGGCTTCCAGTTGATCCCAGCTGAGCAGGCTGCCACACTTTCCTCTTCTTCTTTCCATTTGGTGCTTCCCATCAATTCTCTGTTGAATTCCAGTGCTCTCTCCTAGACAATGTATTCAAAGTGTGATTACTCACCATTTTGGTTTTTCTCCGTGGAAGAGGTAAGTAACAGATGCATCTAGTCAGCCATCATGAAGCCCCTTCCTTCTGCACTAACCACTCCTATCAACATTATTCTGGAGGTTCTAGCAAGGGCAGTTAGGCAAGAAAAAGAGATAAAAAGCATTCTGATTGGAAAGTAAAAGTAAAACAATCTCCGTGGCATGATCTTATATATAGAAAATCCTAATAAATACAAAAAAATTAGAACAAATAAATTAGTTTATCAAGGTTGCAGAATACACAATTAATATACAAAAACCAAGTGACTTATATACACAAAAAACAATCTGAAAATGAAGAAAAATTTTGATTTACGATAGTATCAAAAATTAGCAATAAATTGAACAAAACCGGTGCAAGGCTTGTATTCTAAAACTGACAAAACATACTTGAAAGAAATTAAATCTGAAATAAATAAAAAGACATTTCATGCTCATGAATCTGAAGAGTTAATATTGTTAATATGGCAACACTTGCTAAATTGGTCTGCAGATTCAATTCAATCCCTATCAGAAACCCAGCTGAGTTCATTTAGAAATTGAAGAACTGATTAGAAAATTCTTATGAAGTTGCAAAGTACTCAGAAAGGTCAAAACAGTATTAAAAAGAAAGAACAAATTTGAGAACTCACACTTCTTGATTTCAAAACTTACTGCAAAGATATAGTCATCAAGATTATGTAGTACTGGCATAAGGACAGATATATAGATCAATGGAAATGAATGGAGAGTTCATAAATAAACCTATGCATCTATGATCAACTGATTTTTGACATGGGTACCAAGACCACTGAAGGGGTGGGGGTTTATTCAATGTATGATACTGGGAAAACAGGATGGCCATATACAAACAAAACAAAACAAAAAAACAAGATAGACCCCCCTACCTCACTCCATATACAAAAATAAATGTAGGTTATAGACATAAATATAAGAGCTAAAACTACAAAGTTCTCAGAAGAAAACACAGAAGTAAATAGTCAACAGGCACCTGAAAACATGCTCAACATCATTAGTGATTTGGGAAATAAAAATTAAAACCACAATAAGAAATAACGTCGTATTCACTAAGATGGCTGTAATTAAAACAAGAAGTCTTGGTGAAGGTGTGGAGAAATTGGGATCCTCATAAATTGCTGGTGGGAATGTAAAATAGTACACCCACTTTGCAAGTTTGGAAAATTTAGCAGTTCCTCAAATTGTTATAGAGTTATCATATGATCCATTAATTCCAGGAATATATAGGAGTAGATTTAAGTATGTATATCTATGTCCTACATATATACACAACAGAATTAAAAACATATCGTTAAGGAAAACTTGCACACAAATATTCACAGCAGCATTATTCATAATAACCCAAAAACAGAAACAACCCAATGTTCATCAACTGAAGAATGGATAAACAAAATGTGACAGTCATAAAATGAAATACTATTTTGCCATAAAAATAAGTTTTAGTAATATTCTACAGCATAGATGAACATTGAAATAATTATGTTAAGTGAAAGAAGACAGACATAAATGGTCACATGTATGAATCATGCGTGGCAGTGTGATTTCATTTATATGAAATCTTCAGGATAGGCAAATTCATAGAGACAGGAAATAGATTAGTAGTTGCCAGAGGCTAGGGCAAGGAGGAAATGGGGAATATCTGCTAACAGATATGCGGTTTCCCTTTGGAGTGATTAAAATCTTCTGGAACTAGACACTAGTGATCAATGCACATCCCTGTGAATATATTAAATACCATCGAATTATACATTTTTAAAAAGTGAACTTTATGGTATGTGAATTGTATCCTAATAAAGCTATTATTAAAAATTTAATCAAGATAAGGTGAAAAATTTGAAGGTATCAGTAGAAATAGAAACAGAAAAGTAGTCCAATAAATAAACAAATGGAGAGTAATGTGATTTTCTTCATAGAAAGATTTAGTATTATAATATTACAAAAGCATAATTTGTTCACAAATTAATAGGTAAATTCAGTGTAATCTCAATGAAAATTACTAACTTTGAAAACTAATTCCCTTCAAAATTATTCAAAGTTCATCTGGAACAATAAATGCACAAGAATAACCAATAAAATTTTGAAACAAGAAAAATAAAAGGAGCTTGCTTCACCAGAACAAAACCTATTATGAAGTTAATGACTAGAGAGTAGAAAACCGGATCCAAGAAGACTATAATTATTTCGTGATAAATGAACAATTGCTAAAATTTTGGGACAAAATCATACCTCACAACATATGCAAAGCTAAATTCCATATAAATTAAATAAGAATAAAAAACAAGACTATTAGAACAAAACGTTGGAGAATATTTTTATAACCATGGGATAGTTAAAACCTTCCTAAACTAGATTAAAAACAGGTGTAAAATGGGAAAAACAGATGGATCTAAATATATACAAATTAAAATTTTCTGTACAATAAAAGGACTGGAATAAACAAAGAAAAGGTGGGAAATATTTGCAATGTACATAATAGGCTATATATATATATATATATATATATATTTTTTTTTTTTTGTTTTTTTTTTGAGATGGAGTTTCGCTCTTGGCACCCAGGCTGGAGTGCAGTGTCGCAATCTCGGCTCACCACAACCTCTGCCTCCTGGGTTCAAGCCTACCGAGTAGCTGGGATTACAGGTGCCTGCCACCATGCCCGGCTACTTTTTGTTTGTATTTTTAGTAGAGGCGGGGTTTCACCATGTTGGCCAGGCTGGTCTTGAACTCCTGACCTCAGGTGGTCCACCCGCCTTGACCTCCCAAAGTGCTAGGATTACGGGCGTGAGCCACCATGCCCGGCCAGTAATAGACCACTTCTATAAGTTAATAAGTAAAATAGGAACAAACTAAGAGAATAATGAGCAAGGTATATGAACAAGCAATTCACAGATGAAAAAAACACAGGTAGCTAATAATATGAAAAGACATTTAGCCTCTCTAGCCATTGTGGAAATGCATATTAAAATAATGAGATATTTTTGATATCAGATTTGACTAAAAAATGTTATTTTAAGTTTGATACAACCCATAGTTGGAGATAGTGTGGAGGAATGAGTATTTTCATAGATGGTTGATAGAAGTTTAAATGATATAGCCTATTTAGATGGTAATTTGACATTATCTTTTTTTCTTATTATTATATTTTGATTGCTAGGGTACATGTGTACAAAGTGCAGGTTTGTTACATATGTATACATGTGCCATGTTGGTGTGCTGCACCCATTAACTCGTCATTTACATTAGGTATATCTCCTAATGCTATCCCTTCCCCCTCCCCCCACCCCACAACAGACCCCAGTATGTGATGTTCCCCTTCCTGTGTCCAAGTATTCTCATTGTTCAGTTCCCACCTATAAGTGAGAACATGTTGTGTTTGGTTTTTGGTCCTTGCAATAGTTTGCTGAGAATGGTGGTTTCCAGCTTCATCCATGTCCCTACAAAGGACATGAACTCATCCTTTTTTATGGCTGCATAGTATTGCATGGTGCATATGTGCCACATTTTCTTAATCCAGTCTATCATTGATGGACATTTGGGTTGGTTCCAGATCTTTGCTATTGTGAATAGTGCTGCAGTAAACATACATGTGCATGTGTCTTTATAGCAGCATAATTTATAATCCTTTGGGTATATATCCAGTAATGGCATAGCTGAGTCAAACAGTATTTCTAGTTCTAGATCCTTGAGGAATTGCCACACTGGCTTCTACAATGGTTGAACTAGTTTACAATCCCACCAACAGTGTAAAAGTGTTCCTATTTCTCCACATCCATATGTTGTTTCCTGACTTTTCAATGATTGCCATTCTAACTGGTGTGAGATGGTATCTCATTGCGGTTTTGATTTGCATTTCTCTGATGGCCAGTGATGATGAGCATTTTTTCATGTGTCTGTAGGCTGCATAAATGTCTTCTTTTGAGAAGTGTCTGTTTATATCCTTTGCCCACTTTTTGATGGGGTTGTTTTTTTCTTGTAAATTTGTTTGAGTTCTTTGTAGATTCTGGATATTAGCCCTTTGTCAGATAAGTAGATTGCAGAAATTTTCTCCCATTCTGTAGGTTGCCTGTTCACTCTGATGGATGGTAGTTTCTTTTGCTGTGCAGAAGCTCTTTAGTTAGATCCCATTTGTCAACTTTGGCTTTTGTTGCCATTGCTTTTGGTGTTTTAGTCATGAAGTCCTTGCCCATGCCTATGTCCTGAATGGTATTGCCTAGGTTTTCTTCTAGGGTTTTTATGGTATTAGGTCTAACATTTAAGCCTTTAATCCATCTTGAATTAATTTTTGTATAAGGTGTAAGGAAGGGATCCAGTTTCAGCTTTCTACATATGGTTAGCCAGTTTTCCCAGCACCATTTATTAAATAGGGAATCCTTTCCCCATTTCTTGCTTTTGTCAGTTTTGTCAAAGACCAGATGGCTGTAGATGTGTGGTATTATTTCTGAGGGCTCTGTTCTGTTCCATTGGTCTATATCTGTGTTTTGGTACCAGTACCATGCTGTTTTGGTTATTGTAGCCTTGTAGTATAGTTTGAAGTCAGGTAGCGTGATGCCTCCAGCTTTGTTCTTTTGGCTTAGGATTGTCTTGGCAATGCGAGCTCTTTTTTGGTTCCATATGAACTTTAAAGTAGTTTTTTCCAATTCTGTGAAGAAACTCATTGGTAGCTTGCTGGGGATGGCATTGAATCTATAAATTACCTTGGGCAGTATGGCCATTTTGAAGATATTGATTCCAAAAGTTCAAATATACATACTTTTTGACTTAGTAATTTTACCTTTAAGAATGTAGCCTCTAAAAATACATGTCAACCTTAAGAACATCTCCCTCCAGAGAATAAGTGGTATTTAATAGTTTTTCTTGTGCAGAGAAACTGAGATTCCCAGGTGCAGAGAAACTAGGATCCTCATCAGTATTGATGGAAGTGAAAACCACTTTATCACTATTTATCAAAAGTTCAAAAATTTCATGCTATCTAACCCAGTGAACTTCATTGCTGGGAATTCACCATGAGGAAATTATCCTAACTGTGGTAAAAGCTTTCTGTCTAAAGATGCTCATAACATCTTTAGACATTAAGGATAACGTCATTATCCTTAATAGCTAAACATTTGAATTTATTTGAAAGTCCAAAAGGGAAACATTAAATAAACCATGGCAAATCTGCTCAATAGGCTATTATGACACCACTGAAAATGATATTTACGATGATATTATTCACATAGAAAGTGCTTCTGAGATTATATTTTGCAAAACGTCAGAGTATTAGATTATACATGAGTTATCATTACAGATGTCTTGAGCAAATATTCATTGAATTCAAATGTCTAGCACTTGGAAAGCCGCTTTTCATATATCAGCACCAAGGCAGTCTACCCCTTCTGGGTGTTTCCCCATTCCCTGCCCCTGTCGGCAAGATTTCTCCTGTGCCTGCATTTCTGAATTTGCCCACACTACCATC
Source organism: Theropithecus gelada (assembly GCF_003255815.1). Lineage (NCBI taxonomy): Eukaryota > Metazoa > Chordata > Mammalia > Primates > Cercopithecidae > Theropithecus > Theropithecus gelada. Next base: position 41,985,692 of record NC_037669.1, on the reverse strand, counting down.
TGTTTCTTTGCCATTTCTTGGCTTCTACCATTTCTTCCCACATCTGCAGTGGCTCTCCTCTCCCACACCATCTTTGCCTTCATTCCCCAAGGCCTCAGGATACAAGGATATTAGACTTTTACTAAGCATTTTGAGATAATGGAGTGGGGGGTTGAAAATGGCACTGAAAGGAGTATCAGAAAGAATGTACATTACTGTTGCTAGAACTCACTGTTCTCTCCTCTCAGTGGGATTCTGGAGCCAACTGTCAAAATAGTATTGTGTTTATCCTCCCAGTGAAAATAATCATATGTGTCTTTGAACTGAGGAAGTATATGATGGTTTCAATCAGTCATGCCTACATGAGTGATTAAACAGCCAACAGCTCTGTTCTCTGAAGTTGGGCCCAGGTTCAGCTAGAAGGATTAGCACTGTCTGCTGCAGCCTAGGGAGCACCTCAAGTCAGCCATCTTAGTCAGATTAGTGTTAGCATTCTGTGATTAAATAGGGCTATATGCTGAGCCCATTTCCACAGGCCAGAGAGGAAATCAAATTCTCCAGCCTTAGAATAGGGACAGCTTGTGTTGTGCCAGAACCGTATTAGACAAAATAAAACAAAATTGTATTTGCTTTTCTGTGAAACGATGTTGCCCTCATATCCACGTGTTACAAGAACGATGAGTCATGTGGCCCTGTGCCCTGGTCAACCATGTCCACAGGCTGCAGCCAGTGGTCAAGGACAGGACAGGAAATGACCTTAATATGCCCACCACAGTTTGCTGCTAGAGAGGAGAGCTGCCAATGTCTTCAGGATATTTAAAGGGGCTTCAATCTTATTAAGCTCCTGTTAATAAGCACGACTTCCTTATTTATTAGGATAAAGTGGCCTGGGATTAGACGGAGAACCTAGTATTTAGCATTCAGGAAATAGAAAAATAGAAAAAACATTTTTTTTTCTGAATTATCCCACAGCTGTGAACCCAGGATTGACTCTTTTACTGTCACAGTATTGATTTCAACTATGATGTCCCAAGCTCATTTCTGAGTGTTTTTTCTGTCTCAATTCTTGATTTTTAAAATTGTTGCTAACTGATTATTGAGAAAACCATAGTTGTAAATATCAAACTTCCTTTCCAAATAGTGGCTTAGGCATGTTTGAGAAGAAAAATTCTGCCCTCATTTTTCTTTGTGGTACAAAGCAAATCTCCTTGGATTTTAGGTGATCTACTGATTGAGTCCATCACATTTTCTAGCCTTTTCTAGGATGAAGTCTACCCTTTCAGGTAGAAAAGCCTGAAGAATGTCTCTCTTCTTCCCTGAGAATCCCTGTTTATTCCTTGTTACAACCTGGTTTGGGACTGAGTGCAAATCAGAGTGAGACCCCTTTCACCCCAGGGGCCAGATCACCGTGAACAGAGTTGCCCCGCAGAGCTCAGATTAGCAGTAAACACTCAGGGAGACAGCCAGAGGTAGTGGCCCTACAGGCAGGCACCACCCCATCATCAGACAGTTCATGATTTGGCATATTGTGACTGGGGAGGTGAAGCAGATAACAGAATAGAAGAGAGAATTTCTGTAGCTTGATTGGGAGAGGCAAAACATGTGAGCTGGCTCAGACCTTCAGAGCATGGGATAGAGCTCTGGTCAGGAAGGAGAGCTCCAGATTTGAGTGTGGGGCCTGGTGCCAGATTGCTGGCCTGCTAGGGAAAGCTAATGCCACTCAAACTTGTGTGTTGAGCAGTTGGTAGTGAAGCCTTTTTGGCCAGCGTGAGTTTTCCTTTTTGCTGAACTTGTCTAAGAAAATGCTTATAAGCATTACTTAGTACTTATTTATTTATTTAAATAAAGAATATCCAAATTGCTCTCTACCTAGGAAGGTGGAAGGTCAATAAGTCCAGCAAGAAACTTGGGCCAGGAAGATGGAAGAACTTATTTCCTTTCCATGCCTGGAGGCCTTAGCTGGGCTTGGCTGTCTTGGATTGCCTCCAAGTCCGAGGTGGCAGTTTGCAGAACATACTGACAGGCTCAGTGCTGAAAAAATTATGCACTATAAAAGTATAATGCCCATCATGTATTAAGCACTTAAAAAGACTCTAGGAGGCCCATTATTTATTCACATTTTACACATGAGAAAACTGAGGCAGAGACAGTGATGTAAACCACCTGCCTAACATTATACAGCTGGTGGATCAGAGGGTTGGCTGTAGATGCCAGGCCTCAAGTGCGAGGAAGACAGTGGGAGGCCCGTTCCTGCCTTTTCATGATTTCTTCTAAGATCTTGAAACCCTGAGGGTATAATGGCTGATTTTCCAGATGACAGTGACAGGGAATGTGGATTCATTGGATCCATGTTCTATCTTCTGTTTTTTTTTCGTAGTCCAAATATTATAGTTTTGTTCTGTGACAAGATCTCCATTGTTACCATGAGGGCCTTTCCCAAGGTATAGAAGGTGTTTACACATCACTGTTTCAAACAGTACTCAAAATGCACTTTTATTTAGTTTGCTATCTGATTGTTCATCCAAGCCCAGAGTATTTATCGGGATCAGGTTCATCTGACAACTCCGGAGTGATTTTTCCACCCCTACATGCTCCAAATCCCTTACGCTAGGAGTTTTATTTTTCTGTCACCTGTTTGTTGGCTCAGTTTTCTCAGAACTTTGTTTCTCAGAGCAAGAGTGACTCATGCTGTGCTAAGTCAGCAGAGCAGCAAGACAGAGGCAGGCATAGTCAAACCTGGAGTCTGGCCCTGTCAGGGAAGATGGCTCTGGGGAAACTGGTGTCAGACAAACAATGGTGGGGGCCATAGTATAAAAGCCATAGGGATCAGAAAATTAGAATACAGTATGATGAGAGCCGTCATGGAGGTCAGCTCAGCACCGTGGAAGATCCAACACCCACTCTCTCTCACAGCACCCTGTCCTTTTCTTTCTTCATACTTGTGACAGTATGTGATGAGTATACATTTTTAATTATTTGTTAAATGGATGTTGTTTTCATTAGACTGTGAGCTCCATGCGGGCAAAAATCTTGCCTGCTTTATTCACAGCTGTATAACCAAGGCCTAGCACTGTGCCTAGCATATGATAACTACTGAGTATTAATTGAATGAATAAATTAATGAATGGCAACCATTCTACCCTGTGAAGGCCCAAGGACTGCCTCTCATAGAAGATGTGCTAAATGTTGTAGGGTGGATAGTAAAGATCAGGTGGGAAGAGAGAATCAGTAAGGGATTTATAGGCAAAGGAAGTCACAAGTGGCTTCTGATTTCTGCATAATAAATTTGCATTTGGTAGAGAATCTTATGTTTTCAATATAAGATACTAAAATGAAGTAAAGGAAAAGGTCAGTGAATTAGACTACACCAAAATGAAAAATGTTGGTATTTTACATTGCGCCATAAACAAAAGACAAACATATTGAAAGTAAATGATTACAATGTGTATAATAGGCAAATGACTTGTATTATATACATATCTTTATATGTATAAAATAATTCTTAATAAAACAATTCTTACAAGTCAGTAAGTAAGAGACAAATAACTTACTAAAAAAATGGTTGAAGAGCCAGGCATATTGGCAGCACACCTGTAATTCCAGCACTTTGGGAGGCCAAAGCAGGAGGATCACTTGAGGCCAGGAGTTTGAGACTAGTCTGAGAAACATAGCAGGACTCCATCTCTATAAAAAAATTTTGAAAAGTAGCCAGGCATAATGGTGTGTTGAAATTAGCTATAAGGCAGGCTAAGGCAGGAAGATCCCTTGAACTTAGGAATTCAAGGCTGCAGTGAGCTATGATTGTGCCACTGCACTCCAGCCTGGGTGACAGAGCATGACCTTGTCTCAAATTTAAAAATAAAATAATAAAATAAAAATAAATTTATTTGAAAACTGGGTGGGAGAGGTAACATTAGTGATCACTCAAGATGGAAAGAAAGTGCTTCTTTAGTAATACTCAGGGAATTGCAAATTCAAACAACGAGATACCATTTTCATTTTTTTGGATTAAAAATTGTTAAAAGATTCATAATGTTCAGTGTTACTGAGGGCCTAAGGAGACAGGTACAGTCATACACTACTTGAAGAAGTGTACATTGGTGCAATCACTTTAGGGAGTAATTTGGCAGTACCTGTTAAAAAAGTATAAGTTCCATCTAACAATTCCACTTCTCAAAAACTAGTAGTCAAGAAATGCTCCTGTGCCAATGAGGCAGATGCAAAGATAGTCATTAACAATATTTGGATTAGTAAACAACCTACATGTTCACCTGTGAAGGAAGGAAATAGAATGAAGTGGATTTATAGGTAATGGCATGATGTGAAATCCAATGTACACTGTTGAGTGGGGAAAAAGTGACTAATAGAAATACCAAAATTTTTATATAAAGAGCAATTTGCACAAAATAATACTTTATACTAGATATTTTCTATACATACATATGCAAATGCAAAGAAGTAATGAAAGAATGTACCAAATTGCTAACTGTGATCACACTTGGAGAGGGAAAGAGGACAAGGAATGAAGATGGTAGTCAAAGGGGACTTTTCATTTCTCTATAATGTTTCAGCTTTAAAAAAAATTATATGCATTACTTATGGTATGAAATACTTAAAAATACACTTATCTGCCATAAGCATTTCATTGTCCTGTGTCCATTTGGAAGTGGAATATCCTCACATTAAAGTTGGGGTTTTGATCAGAGTTCTCATCTTTTTAGAAAGATGGCAACATTACCTCCTTTGTTTGGTTGAACATCGAAATACATTCCAGGTTCTTGTAAGAAAATAGGACTTTGAGTTTTTCATCAGCCAATTCTTTTTTTTTTTTTTCTAGTTACTTAAAGATTTTTAATTTTTAATTTTTAATTTTTTAAATTATTTTTTATTATTTATTATTTTTTATTATTATTATACTTTAAGTTCTAGGGTACATGTGCATAACGTGCAGGTTTGTTACATATGTATACTTGTGCCATGTTGGTGTGCTGCACCTGTCAACTCGTCAGCACCCATCAACTCGTCATTTACATCAGGTATAACTCCCAGTGCAATCCCTCCCCCCTCCCCCCTCCCAATGATAGACCCTGGTGTGTGATGTTCGCCTTCCCGAGTCCAAGTGATCTCATTGTTCAGTTCCCACCTATGAGTGAGAACATGCGGTGTTTGGTTTTCTGTTCTTGTGATAGTTTGCTAAGAATGATGGTTTCCAGCTGCATCCATGTCCCTACAAAGGACACAAACTCATCCTTTTTTATGGCTGCATAGTATTCCATGGTGTATATGTGCCACATTTTCTTAATCCAGTCTGTCACTGATGGACATTTGGGTTGATTCCAAGTCTTTGCTATTGTGAATAGTGCTGCAATAAACATACGTGTGCATGTGTCTTTATAGCAGCATGATTTATAATCCTTTGGGTATATACCCCGTAATGGGATGGCTGGGTCACATGGTACATCTAGTTCTAGATCCTTGAGGAATCGCCATACTGTTTTCCATAATGGTTGAACTAGTTTACAATCCCACCAACAGTGTAAAAGTGTTCCTATTGCTCCACATCCTCTCCAGCACCTGTTGTTTCCTGACTTTTTAATGATCGCCATTCTAACTGGTGTGAGATGGTATCTCATTGTGGTTTTGATTTGCATTTCTCTGATGGCCAGTGATGTTCATCAGCCAATTCTTATTGAAAATTTAATTTTGAGAGATAACAGTCACAGAACATTGCATAGAAGACATACAAGCCATTTATTCTTCAGATGGTTTGTATTTTATTCTTAGCTCTAGTTTGATTATCAGAGTGCTTATCTTGGGTCATTGTTTTTGCCTATGTAAAATTGCTTCAGTTTTTGTCATTGTTCTCTAGTGAGGTCATGGAATTTATAATTGTATCTACTATTGGGCTGTTATTAAAGACATTATCTGATACACTTCATGATCATCCCCTTTTAAAACCTTGGGAAATTTTTTTCATATCTGAGTAACAAAACCAGATTTTGCTTCCCCAGAGCAGTTGGTTTATAAATATTTTACCTGATTGTGTTCTTAACTTTGCCTTACCAGCTATGAAGCACAGATTCAAATTGTAACCTTCTTCTGGCACCCAAGTTAATTCACATTTGCATGCATTTTGTGAATTATTTTTACTTTTGATTTAAAATTTATTTTGCCTGCCTTGATTTTCCTTTTATTCTAGTTTCATCACCTATAGTAAACTATTTTGAAGAATATTTTTAAAGTGCATTTTTAGAAACTGCTTTAACTCTTTTTGTGTTTTTAACATTAAACAGAAGGATAAAATGAATAAAATACAACCTCTCTTTTATTGGAACCATAAAAATAATCTACAAAATTACCACATTGCTGTTAGACAAAACAAACAACCACAAAAAACACCAATGTGAATAGGAACTGATTTGATAACTTTTCAAAGATCTCACGATTTTGTGTTCACCCACATATACTAGTTATGGGTATTGGTTTCTATTGGAAATAGCTCAAATTCAATAGATGTTCCTCTTCCTCAAGACAAGGTTTTCTTTTTTTCTTTCTTTTTTTTTTTTTTTTTTTTTTAAAGGAGGCTAATCACTGGAGAAGAAAGATGGTAAGTGTAGTGGTTTGACTAGCAGCCTCCAAAAAGATGTGTCTAAGTCCTAACCCCTAGAACTTGTAAATATGACTTTATCTGGCAAAAGGGTCTTTATAGATATAATTAAACTAAGAGATGAGTGAGATAATTAGGAAATAAGATCATTCTGAATTTTCTGGGTGGGCCTTAAATCTAATGTAAGTGTCCTTATAAGTGACAGAAGAGAAGAAGACACAGACACTGAGGAAAAGACCATGTGAAGATGGAGGGAGATTGCAGTGATACAGCTACAAGCCAAGGAAAGCCTGCAGCCACCAGAAGTGGAACAAGGCAAGGAAAGAGTCTCTCCTAGAGCCTTTGGGGTTAGCCCTAGTGACAACTTGATTTCAGACTCTGGCCTCTAGAACTGTGAGAAATTAAATTTCTTTTGTTTTAAGCTGAAAATTTAATGGAAATTTGCTATGGCAACCCTAGGAAACTAGAATAGTCAGTGGTCTGGCAAGTGTAGCATTTCTATATACTGAAGAGATAAATTTACTTTTCAGTTTCAAATAAAGATACTACCCTACCATAGGCTTTTTTCCCCCAGGAGTCCTGAAGATATTTCCCTGTGTGTATGAAGAAGTGTATTGAAACTTTTAGGGAGTTTCTCTGAAAGCCAAAGATAGCAAGGGTTTTATGTCCTCAGATAACTATATATACTATCAAAAATTGCTAAGAAACTTTACCCTTTGAGAGGTAAGTGGGCTAATGAATAAGAATACATGACTTGTCCAGATTACTTAAATCCTAAGAGATATAAATAGATTCCAACCAATAACTCCTTCAAAATATATAGTTGAAGATTTTGAGGGAAAAGGAGAATCAGAAACAATCCATCTCAAGTGAATTTGCAGCTTGAGTTCAAGTCCCTTGGGTCATCCCAGGAACCTTTGGCTATGAACTTGATTAATGAGTATTCTCAGTAAAAATCCTCTCTAGAGGAAGGCATTTTTACTCTAGGTCATAAATATTTCTATAAACTCAAAGACAATGAGTAGCACAATGTAAAAAATAACCATGTACAAAAGGGAAACAAAGTATACAGAAACGAATATACAAAACTTTTGTATATTGTCATTATCTGACAGTCTACTTAAAAGCTATGCTTAGTTGCATAGTTACAAAATAAAATACATGTTCAAAAACATCTTGCTACAGACTAAATGTTTGTACTTTCCCCTACCCCCAAATTCGTATGTTGAAGTTTAATATCCAATGTATTGAGAGGTATTTAGAGTTGGGGCCTTTGTGAGGTGATTACGTTGTGAAGGCAGAACCCTCATGAATGGAGTTAGTGCCCTTATAAAAGAGACGCCAAAGAGTTCCTTTGCCCCTTCTGCCATGTGGGGACACAGTGAGAAGATGGCTACATATGATCAGGAAGCAGACCCTCATGAGACACTGAATTGACTGGACCTTGATCTTGGATTTCCCAGGCTCCAGAATTGTGAAAAATAAATTTCTATTGTTTATGAGAAATACCTATTTGTGGTATTTTGTTATAGATTAAGTGAACTAAACACATCTACAAGGGCCAGGAAGCTAAAAATATTTGAAAAAAACTAATAGAGCTTATACAAATGAAAAATTTATAACTAAAATGGAAAACTCAATGGAAATATTTAAGAGCAAATTAGACATGGGTAAAGATAGTGAATTATAAGATAGGACAGAAAAAGTGTCCAGGGAAAGGAGCTTAGGAAGACAGATGAAAAGCTGAGACAAGAAGGCTAGCATGGGAAGGTACAAATCACTTAATTAGAGTTGCAGTAGGAAAGGAAAGAGAAACAATGGAGGAAGAGATAATGGCTGACATTAACGGAAATGAAGAAGAGACACTAAAACACTGACTCAGGAAGCTTAATAAAACCCAAACAACGTAAATAAAAAGAAATCCATATCTAGACACATTATAATGAAACTTTAGAATTTCCAAGACAAAGAGAAGATTTTAAAAGAAGCCAGAGGCTGGGCACGGTGGCTCATGCCTGTAATCCCAACACGTTGGTAGGCTGAGGTGGGCAGATCATGAAGTTAGGAGATCAAGACCATCCTGGCCAACATGGTGAAACCCCATCTCTATTAAAAACACAGAAATTAGCCAGGCGTGGCAGCGAGCGCCAGTAGTCCCAGCTACTTGAGAGGCCGAGGCAGGAGAGTTGCTTGAAGCCGGGAGGCAGACACTGCAGTGAGCCAAGATTGCACCACTGCATTCCAGCCTGAGTGACAGAGCGAGACTCCGTCTCAAAAAAAAAAGATAGCTTTCAAAGAAGTAACAACTTGTCAGTTGGTTTCTCAACATAACGAGGAATGCTAAAAAAAAAAAAAAAAAAAAAAATAAAAAAAGTGAAATAATACTTTCAATGCACTGAGAAAATAATTGCCAACATAGAATTTTACACCTGTCATGAATAGGGTAAATACAAACTAAGAGATTTTTCCAACAGCAGACCCTCACTAAAAGAATTTCTAATGTGTATACTTCCTATATAGGCAGAAAATAATCCTACAGAGAAAGGCTACAATGTAAAAAGAAATAAAGTGCAGTGAAGAGTAAATATGTGGGCAAATCTAAGGGAAATGAATCAAATCAAGGAATAATGATGTTTTTATTGTTAGAAGAAGAAAATATATCATTTAAATACATGAAAAAAATAATATGTAAGTTGGAAGGGGTTTAAATGATATTAAAATGTTCTGTGGACCTTGTTCAATAAGAGATAATGATTAATTGTAGACTTCCATAAGTTAAGCTTGCATGTTGTAATTTCTATAGAAACCTTGCAAACAATGGAAAGAGAATGTTTAATTTCATATCTAGTGGAGGAAAAAAACTAATATGTTTTAAAACAATCTAAAAAAAGGCAAGAAAAAAGAGAAAACACACATGGAACATGTGAGACAAATAAAAAATGCAAAATAAAATGATAGATTTAAGCAGAAATGTATCTGCAATTATAATAAATATAATAATAACTAATAAACAGGTGATATGGTTTGAATATGTCCTCCAAAGTTTCTGTGTTAGAAACTTAATTATCAATGCAACAGTGCTGAGAGGTGGGACCTGAACTTTAAGATGTGATTAAGTTATGAGGGCTCTGCCCTCATAAATTGATTATGTTGTTATTTCAGGAGTGGGTTCATTATTGTGAGAGTGAGTTCATCATAAAAGCAGCTTTGCCCCCTTCTCTCTCTCGTCTCATGCATTTTTGTGCCTGTGTGCTCATGTGCGCTCTTGCTCTTCCACCTTCCACCATGGGATGACACAGCAAGAAGGCCCTTGCCAGATAAGGGCCCCTCAGCCTGGGACTTCCCAGCCTCCAGAACTGGAGGAGATAAATCTCTAATTTTTATGAATTTCCCAGACTCAGGTATTCTATTACAGCAGTCCAAAACAAATGAATACACTTATCCCATTGATACTGTAAAGCCCACTTCTGACATAGAATTTTATACTGTCATTCCTGCCTAGAGATAACAGATATTACCAGATTTTCAACAATCCTTATTCCCCTCTTACCAGGTCCTACAGCTCCTTTGGCGTATTTTCTCTCTCTTCCCTTAGCAAGCCTCATACTTCCTCAATCAGGTTTTGATGATTTTTTTTTTCCTTTCTAACTGCAAGAAAGGATTGTGGAATGGATAGCTGTTGTTAATTATTATTGAGTCATGGCAGAAAGAAAAATTTCAGGCTCAGATCTATTAATCAACAACTTTAAGGCTAGGTGCGGTGGCTCACACTTGTAATTCCAGCACTTTGGGTTTTATTTTAGGTTTAGGGGGTACATGTGCAGGTTTGTTATATGAGTAAATTGCATGTCTTGGGGATTTGGTGTACAGATTATTTCATCACTTAGGTAATGCGCATATAACCTGATAAATAGTTTTTCGATTCTCACCCACTTCCCATCCTCCACCCTTAAAAATGTGTCTGGAGGCCGGATGAAAGGTTAGGGCAGATCCTGAGTAGGGTAAGTATTACCTTATAAATAGGGTTGCCAGACTTAGCAAATAAAAACACAGGATACAGGAGATTATGATACTGTAATAATTCGTGAAAATTTAATAATTATTCATTGTTTATCTGAAATTAAAATTTAACCGGGCATCTCACATTTTATCTGGCAACTTTATTTGCAAAGCACTGCCTCCTTTGACACCTTTTAATAGCCTTCAATAAATAGAAGGCCCCTATCTTATAACAAGGGAGAGTTGGTCACTTCTGCAGACCAAGAGGTTTAGGCAACTGAAAATTCTTATGAAAATCCTCAACCTGATCTTCAGTTGTGCAGCTCTCCTACTGCAGGAAATGAGTGTCTTTAAATGCTTTCAAGGAGATACTTTGACTCTTACACTTTGCTTAAACTTTTTTTCTTTTTCTTTTTTTTTCCTTTTTTTGAGACTCACTCTGTCACCCAGGCTGGAATGTAGTGGCGCGATCTCAGCTCAGTGCAACCTCCACTTCCCAAGTTCAAGCAATTCTCCTACCTCAGCCTCCTGAATAGCTGGGATTACAGGTACCTGCCACCTCGCCTGGCTAATTTTTTGCATTTTTAGTAGAGATGGGGTCTCACAATGTTGGCCAAGCTGGTCTTGACCTCCTGACCTCAAATGATTCACCCAACTCGGCCTCCCAAAGTGCTGGAATTACAGGTTGAGGCACTGCACCTGGCCTTAAAGTTGTTGATTAATAGATCTGAGCCTGAGATTTTTCTTTCTGCCATGAATCAATAATAATTAACAACAGCTATCCATTCCACAATCCTTTCTTGCAGGCACTATTACCCTACAAGCCCCAACTGCCTGAGGCAGTAGTTTCTAAACTTGTCTGCACATAGGAATAACATGGGAGTGTCTAAAAATACCAGTGCCAGTGTCCTACCCCCAGAGATTATAATGTAATTAGTCTTAGGTGTGATCTGGGCCTAGGCATTTTTAAGTTTCCTAGGTGACTTTAATGTGCAGATTACTGGAACCACTAACCTAGGTTATTGTACCAGTTAGTGCATCCCCTGGCACCTGTATCCCGTTATAGCTCACTACCGGTAAAAGCCTTAAAAATCCACTTTCACTGCTGCCACAAAAATACTTTTTTGGTGCATGGCACACAGCATCCAGGCAGTATCAGCAGCTGGTCCTATTGTTATCCAGCTGGTGAGTAATCCAATGACAAAATCCTACACTTACTGTCTGCTTCCTAGGACCTTTCCTGGTGTCCACTTTCTTAGGTAGGCTTCCCTAGAAGCAGAACCTAAGGCAGGTAATCTTATCCAAGTGATATGTGTGTGGAACACTCTCAAGAAAAGAGAGTGAGGAAGGCAGGACAGGGTAGGGATAAAAGCAAGAATGTGGTCTTAGCTGGTGACTAGCTTTAGTGCCTGATCCTGGGGCAAATCTGGAACACAAATTCTACTGCAGAGTTATCCCTACCTTGAGGCAAGGGGGTGACCTTTTGTACCCCTACATCAGTTAATCATTGGCTGAGGTCTGTCCCTAGAGGGGTGATGGAGAGCTGGAGTATAGCTTCTTAGCCAGGGCCAGGACTGGGGTGAAGTGAACAGGGTAAAGTTTGAGAGAAAGTAAAAAACCCAATAATCAAGGTTAATACGATATTAATGCAATATATTAAATAAATAAAAATGAATTTACAAATTCATGATGAACACAATAAAGTTTTAAATAAAGATAGAATTAGGGGAAGGGGTTCTTATTTGGTCAAGGGCAAGTCTCACAGAGAGAGCGACTGTGGGTTGTTAACAGTCAACACTCACAGCATCTGGGGGATGGATGCCTTGGCCAGGTAAGGGTGAGGAACCAACAATATCTATTATACCACCTTTCACCCATTCTATTTATTTAATTTTGGGTTAACTCCATTCTCCTAGGATTTGGGGGAGGGAGCAGAAGAGAAAAACACTTGGTCCTTTTAATAAAGTCAAAAATCTCTGGCCATGGTGATTGCTTTAGGGATGAACTTGTGACCCAAATGAGCCCAATCTGCATCCTCCTCAAGGATATTTTTTGCTGGAGGTAACAGAAAAGATGCTGTGGACAACATACACTGGAGCCATCTGTGGTCATTTTTCCCAGCTGCACAGAAGAATCTTCCTATAATAGGAGAGAAGGAGATCAACATGAAAAAGAAAATCTGTGCCAAGAACAAAACCTGAGAGAGAAAGAGGGTGGGCTGAAAATATTCATTGTGCCTTTGGACTCAGCAAGGCCAACACTTTTCCATTCTATAATTTATAAATTAGGAATTATTTTTGGTATGGAATAGAAAGTTTGAATTAAGGAGCAAAACCAACTTGAGGAATAAAAAAGGGGTTGAAGGAGAGAAGGAGAGAGAGAGAGAGAGAAGAAAACAGTCTATTGGCTCACATAATGGGAAAGCCCAAGATTAGATTTGTTTCAAGCGTGGCTGGAAAAAGCTTGTGCATGACATCACCATGATCCATGGATCTTCTTCCTTAGAACTGGCTCCATCTTCAGGTCAAATATGAATCAGACAATAGGCTGAGTGACAGATATTCTGGTTTTCTCAAAACTCTACTTACCCACTTTTGACAATGGTTCCATGATCCTGAATCAAACATCCATGCCTGGATTCTGTCTTTCTTTAGGATGGATTATTTCCTGGCACCCTCCTTTTCCCCACCAGTCTTCTCCTTATGATCACTTATACCCGAATCATAGTAGAGGACAACGTGGGCTCAAATCACACCTCTTCTTCCTGCCAGAATACAACAAAACACTAGTTCACTGTTTTGCTGCTCTCATAATTTTTTTCTTCTTTAAATTCTCAGAATATCTTAATTCACTCTTCTTTCCATTTGATTCCCCCTTCTCTTCTTAAAATAACTTTTTAGACTTTTGCAATATAGCCTTTTTTCCTTCTTCCCAAGACAATGTATGTAAACTATTTAACACAGTACCTGGCACATGGTATGCTCAATAAACAGCACTGTGGAGGAGAGGGAGGAAGAAGAGGAGGAGGGGGCGAACAATAATGTACCTTACATAGGTTTAAGAAGATATAAAAATGTTTTTTGTCTTTGCAACTTTACTACATTTTCTTTATTCAGTCCATCATTCATGGGCATCTGGATTAATTCCATGTCTTTGGTAATTGTGAATAGTACTGTCATGAACATATGTGTGCATGTATCTTTATGGTAGAACAATTTGTATTCCTTTGGGTATATAACCAATAACAGGATTGCTGGGTGGAATGGTAGTTCTGTTTTAAGTTCTTTGAGAACTCTCCAGACTGCTTTACACAGCAGCTGAGCTAATTTACACTCCTACCAGCAGTGTATAAGTGTTCCCTTTTCTCTGAAACCTTGCCAGCATCTGTTATTTTTTGGCTTTTTAATAGCAGCCATTATGACTGGTATGAGACGGTATTTCACTGTGGTTTTGATTTGCATTTTCCTAATGATTAGTGATACTGAGCATTTTGTCATATGCTTGTTGGCTACATGTATATCTTCTTTTGAAAACTGTCTGTTAATTAATGTCCTTTTCCCACTTTTAAATGGGGTTGTTTGGTTTTTGCCTATTGATTTAAGTTCCTTTTAGATTCTGAATATTAGACCTTTGTCAGATGCATGGTTTGCAAATATTTTCTCCCATTCTGTAGGTTGTCTCTTTTCTGTGTTGATAGTTTCCTTTACTGTGCAGAAGCTTTTTAGTTTAATTAGGACCCACTTACCAGTTTTTGTTTTTGTTGTAATTGCTTTTGGAGTCTTCATCATGAAGTCTTTGCCAGCGACAATGTCCAGAACAGTATTTCCTAGTTTTTTTTTCTAGGGTTTTATAGTTTTATGTTTTACATTTAAATCTTTAATCCATCTTGAGTTGATTTTTGTATATGGTGAAATGCAGGAGTCCAGTTCCTTTTTTTTTTTTTTTGAGACGGAGTCTCACTCTGTCGCCCAGAGTGCAGTGGCTGGATCTCGGCTCACTGCAAGCTCCGCCTCCCGGGTTCACGCCATTCTCCTGCCTCAGCCTCCCGAGTAGCTGGGACTACAGGCGCCCGCCACCTCGCCCAGCTAGTTTTTTGTATTTTTAGTAGAGACGGGGTTTCACAGTGTTAGCCAGGATGGTCTCGATCTCCTGACCTCGTGATCTGCCCGTCTCGGCCTCCCAAAGTGCTGGGATTACAGGCTTGAGCCACCGCACCGGGCCAGGAGTCCAGTTTCAATCTTCTGCATATGGCTAACCAGCTATCCTAGCACCATTTATTGAATAGAGAATCCTTTCCTATTGTTTGTTAATGTTGATTTTGTCAAATATCAGATGGTTGTAGTTGTGTGGCTTTATTTCTGGGTTCTCTTACCTGTTCCATTGGTCTATGTATCTGTTTTTGTAACAGTACCATCCTGTTTGGGTTATGATAGCCTTGTAGTATAGTTTGAAGTCAGATAATGTGATGCCTCTGGCCTTGTTCTTTTTGCTTAGGATCACTTTGGCTATTTGGCCTCCTTTCTGATTCTGAAGTAGGAGGCAGGACTGGACTCTGGGCTCAGACATCAGACCAAATTGAGGACTAGCTCAATTGAGAAATGCCCCAGGGATGGGGCACAAGCAGTTTTCCATAAGACATGCCCACCAGTGTGTTGTGTCAGCTTACAATTTCCATGGCAACACCTGCAAGTTACTGCCCCTTTTCATGACAGCAACCTGACAACCCAGAAGTTACCACTCGTTCTAGAAATTTCTGCATAATCCACCCCTTAATTTGCATGTAATTAAAAGTAGATATGACTGCAGAACTGCCTTTGAGCTGCTGCTCTCAGCACACTGCATATGGGGTAGCCCTGCTCTGCAGGAGCAGTCACAGAGCTGTAACACTGCCACCTCAGTAAAGTTGTTTTCTTCCACCAACCACTCACTTTTTTTTTTTTTTTTTTGAGACGGAGTCTAGCTCTATCACCCAGGCTGAAGTGCAGTGGTGCCATCTCAGCTCACTGCAAGCTCCGCCTCCCGGGTTCACGCCATTCTGCTTCCTCAGCCTTCCAAGTAGCTGGGACTACAGGCACCCGCCACCACACCTGGCTAATTTTTTGTATTTTTAGTAGAGACTGGGTTTCACCATAGCCAGGATGGTTTTGATCTCCTGACCTCGTGATTCTCCCGACTCGGCCTCCCAAAGTGCTGGGATTACAGGTGTGAGCCACCAACTCACTTTTGAATTCTTTCCTGAGCAAAGCCAAGGACTCTCCCAGGATAAGCCCCAATTTGAGGCTCGTCTGCCTTGCATGAATACCATCTGAATTTTAGAATAGATGTTTCTAATTCTGTGAAAAATGCCATTGGTTGTTTGATAAGAATAGCATTGAATCTGTAAATTGCTTTCGGCAGCATGGCCATTTTAACAATATTAATTCTTCCTATCTGTGAGCATGTGATATATTTCCATTTGTTTGTGTCTTCTCTGATTTCTTTCAGCAGTATTTTGTAATTCTCATTGTAGAGATTGTTCACTTCCCTGGTTTAGCTGTATGTTGTTCTTTTTGTGGAAGTTGTGAATGGAATTGCATTCTTGAGTTGTCTCTTAGGTAGGATGTTATTGGTATATAAAAATGTTACTTTGTACCCTGGATACATTGATTCTGTATCCTGAAACCTTGCTGAAGTTGTTTGTCAGATCCAGAGCCTTTCGGAAGAGACTATGGGGTTTTCTAGATATAGGATCATAGCATCTGAATGTTTCTAATGCCTAAGACCCTGATGATCAAGAGTTTTCTTATATCATACCTGTATTTCCTGATGCAAATAAACTACTCCTAATAAGTTCTCGATATAAGTAATTTCTCAGGGAGAATGAAAACTCTTAAAATTCTCATTGCTATGCCATCTTGTTTCTTTAAGTCTTCTACAATATATTTTTTCCGAGCTAAAACATTTTAAACCCTGAGAACAGTCACACACGTTAATATGCATGGCTGGTTTGGACACAGGAACAAGATTTATTGTTTTTTTTAAAAAGCATTCCTTCCTTTTCTTTTCTTTTTAAATTGATAACAGTAGTCTCAAAAATACTCCAAGACTGTAACTCCAAGAGAGTTCAACAAACACATTGAAAATTGGAGGAAAACTAGTAAATGTGTGTTTTTTTTTTTTTAAAAAAAAACGGGTAAAGGAATTTATTTGATTGGATGGGTTGACTTTTTGAAACAAAAAGTGGAATAGACTTGTTTTTCTGTCAAGTGGACACAGCTCAACTGTTCTTACAGAGGTTGAGGCCTGAAGCCTGGGGGCAAATACTTGATGTGTGTAGTTAAAAAGTGGCAGATAGACTGGTGGAAACAGCATGTAACTAGTTTGTGTCGCCAGTTAGCATTGTAACTATACCCTAACATGTTCTAGTAATAAGCTTCAGGTATATGTTCTGGGTTGCAAAATATGAATTTAAGAAAATGTTTTAATTATTTGGCAGTTAGTGATCAGAAAGCAATCAGCTCCTGCTTCTTGCTCTATGCTCTGTGCCTCTGGTCTCTCATACCAGAAATTAGCCCCTACCTCACCCCTGTGCTGGGTCTATGCTAAAGAAAAGGATCTTTTCAACCTGGTGATTAAATAAAAAACTGTGATTTCTAATACTATTTCCAATCTGCTAGCTGTGCCTGGGCTATCCAACTTTTCCAACATTATATTTTAGGATTTCTTTTTCCCCATATCATTTGAGTGCAGAAAGCTCTTGTGGTCCATCTCCAATAAAGCAGCTCCTGTTAGTTTCTATTTCCCTCTGATTTGAGTTTACTTTTGTTATGGAGTCTACCTTGCCCTGCTCCTGGTCTAATAAGCTTGGGTACCAGGATCTAATCTAGAAATTTCAGGAGGCTTCTGCTAATTCAACTCCTTAGAATTGCCAAACTTGTTGAGGTTAACTGTATCTGTTTCCTAATGGTTTCCCTCCCTCTAATTTGCACAGCCCTCCCCGATACAAACCATCCTCTACACGGCTGCTCCTCAAGACAAGGGCTTTCCAAAATCTTGACTGGGAGCCTTTGGTCCTTTTTATTCTCAGCTTAACTGCTTAGAATTTCATGTTATATTTGGAAGGAATGAGCTTCCTGTTATCTTCACAAAGAAGTAGATACTATTGATTGTCTGGAAATAATCTTGAGAAAGGAAAGATAAAGGAGGTCCCAGGAACTTGACTTTGGTCTCAGAAGGTAAAGATGGAAAATTTCCACATGTATAAGGTGAGAGCATGAATCATCTCAGTCCCTAAGTTGAGATCCTGAGAATGGGACTTCATGTGAGGCTGATGCACGAGGAGTTGTAGGAGCATTTCTGGCTTTCAGCAGGGTGTTTGGAAGACTTCTGGGCTGAGTGTTATATGAAAGAATCCAAGCCCACACCTGTTAATCCATGTACAGCCCAACCTATAGCTCCTCCTACATCAGCCTCACGTGAAGTTGCCATCCTCCCACTACTAATGCTCACTCACCATCCTCAAGCCCACCCTGTTGAAACAAGCTACCCAATTGCTTATTTGTTGTGGCTGTTTGATTTTTCTTTCTTTTCCTTTTTTAAACAGTATAATCCTCATCTTTTGGATTGCCCTTGATCCTGTAAGGCAGGTAGATATTAACCCTATTTTACAAATAAGAAAACTGAAAATCAGAGAGATTAAATAATTAAGGCAAGGTCACACAGTCAAGTGTAGTGGTGTCAAGTCTATCTGACCTGAAGTCCACAATCTTCCTTCATTATGCTCTGTTGACACATGTTCCAGCTCTTCCAGTTAACAGGAAGGCTAGGGGGGCACAGTGGGGTGGGAAGAACCCTGGACTGAGAAATCAGGAACCTGAGTTCTAGTCATGGCTCTCTTTGGTGCTGGGTGAATTACTCCCTTCTCTGCCCTCATCTGCCACATACAATGGGAAGGTTCTCCTCATTGCTTTCTGAATTTCTTCCATTTCTAATAGACTGTTAGGACAATTTGTGACTTTTTACTCTGTACTTGGTATATTTAGGAAACTGAGTTCACAATGTTTAATCTCAGAGTCAATGTTATAATTTGACCATGGGAATAGAAACCACTTTGCCACATGCTACAAGTAGTGTTGATCTGGCATTACTGCAAGTGAGGACCACTTTCTGAAATAAGTTCATGTATATTTTTGAAAGGCTTCACAATAAAGTCATTTAAAAAGTTCTGAGTGCTCAAATGTTTGTCAAGTTACACTTGTTTATAAAAAAAGGTGCTTCATTGTGTTTGTGATGTGTGGATAGGAAACATAAGTTGTGCCAGGATGGAACTTAGTTTTCTCTGAAGACATCATTAGTAGACACGGTATCTGTGGTTCCCCCAAATGTATGATTCTGATTTAGACCCTACATGTGTAGGGTCCTACAAATACTGAGATATGTTCCTTTTTCCTCATCCACTAAAGATAATTTATTAATCACTGTAATTGAAAGTGTAGATTAACAGGAAATAGTTTGAGAAGTGGGGAATCTTATGTGCTTCTTTATAAGATATAAAAACTAGTGATTCTGATCTCTTTTCTATTTCCTTCATGATCCATACATTTTATCCTTCGTGCTTGTTAATGCACTGTTTACAAGAAAATAATTTCTTAAGAAATGTATAAGGGACAGAGAGAACGGTTTACATAATGAGAAGCATTTTTTTACATACTATCAAACTTAAAGCATAGCAAGATTCAGAAATTTTGACATAAACACGCATTTCTCCTTTTTTATTCTACTTCACCTTTTCCAACACTCCACACATTCTTGTGCATGCCAGCGTTGTTTTCTGTTTCCTGTCTCTCCAGATTGTGCTTCCCAACTCTTGTGATACCTGGCCCCTATCTTCCAGGAGAGCCAAGGATAGTTTGACTTCTTTTAAGTTTTAAAAGTATATGATTTCATGAAATGAGAGGTTTGGCTTAGTTAACAAGGATGCCTGCTAAAATAAAGGGGTAGATACATGGAGCACCTTTACCTTCCGTGGCTTCCTATTGGTTGGAAAGAGCTGGTCTGGTGTAAATGCTCTGAAATAATAAGTCCAGGAGGTAGAGATGGGTAGGGGGATGATTACCCTGGATGGTGAGAGGCAGCTTTTTTAGGAACTAAACCTAAACCAAATCACACTTCGGGTGAGAAACCAAAGCCAGAACAGTGGGGAAACCTAAGAAACAACCCAATTCATGCCCCAGAATTCTCAGAAGCCTCTGGAACTGGCAGGACTGGTAATTCATTGAGGGCAAAAGTTGAGGGAATGATGAGGGCCAAAATAAGGGGCATTGTAAAAGTTCTTTGAGCAGCAGTTGGAGTTGCACTCCCTTTTCCCACTCAACACCACTGGGCAACTTCCCTCTTTCCACCCCAGCAGAAGTTTGGAATCTTGTTCTCTGGAGAGGATAAAGCAGAGAGCTTGAATAGAGAGACGTCTCACACATTTGAGGATAGGGCTGTCATACTAAAAACACATGGAGTAAGTAAATTTATGCATACTGAATAAGGAATGCAGAGGTTCCATTACTACTCATATCCACCCCTCTTCTCTCACTTGGCTCCCAAAATACCAGCAGCTATACCTCCACCTTCCATGCAAGACGCTGAAATTACCAGCTCAAAAAAGAAGACCTAAAAATGATTTCCTAAAAATGTCTTGCTCCAGATCCCTCTACCATGAAGCTAAAATTGACAAACCCATCCATAAACTCAGATCTTCCAAATTTTTAGTTTTTCACTCTTAATCATGAACAGACAATCAAGGATCATCAGACAGCTGGGGACTACTTTAACATGGATAATATAGATCAAAACAAACAAACAGGAAGAAATAACTTGGAATATAAAATTTTGAAAAACAAACAACCTAATTGTTAATATCCTAAGAGAGTTAAGAAATAATATTTCAACCATTAGGAACAGGTTCCTTGCAAAAAGAAACATTCAGAAAACAAAAAAGAACTCTGAAAATAAAACATGATAGCAGAAGTAAAAAATACAACAGAAAGGCTGGAAGATAAACTTGAGAAAATCTCTAGGAAATGGAACAAAAAACAAAATATGGACAACAGGAGAGAAAATAAGAAAATTGGAGGATCAGTCTGGGAGATTCAACATTCAGGAATCTGACATTCTAAAATGAGAGACTAGTGAAATAGAGAGGAAAAAATAATCAATGAAATAATTCAGGAAAATTTTCCTGGAGGGAAGGGCATGAGTTTCCAGAAGAAAAGTCCGTTTGAGTGTTAATCACAATGGACAAACAGGCATTTCATGACAAAAGCTTAGAACACTAAGCAGATTCTAAAGGCTTTCATGTAAAAAGATAAGGAGTCAGAATATTTGTAGATTTCTCAAGAGCAACACTGGAAACTGGACAATGAAAATAATTTCCAATCCAAATTTTTATACAAAGGAAAATTATTATTAATAGTTAAGCAGGAAGGTAAGATAAAGACATTTTCAGACACATAAAATTTCATTAAATATATTTCCCACAGATCCTTTCTCAGAAAGCTACTGGAGCAAGCTACTGAAGGATATGCACCACCAAAGTGAGGGGGTAAATCAAGAAAGACAACTATATAGACATAGGAATTGGGAGATCCCTTCAGGGTAACTGTTGCTTACCAGACCTAGGGTGTAACTTGTTCAGATTGGAGCAGGTTTGAAACTTTATGTCTAAGGACAGTGAAGGATTCCGCATCTGTAAGTATCTTTTCTTCTAAAGTGAGCAGGTAGACATAGTAAAATCCAATGGAATCTCACTTTTATTATAAGATCCACAATAATGCTAGAATGTTGGTGAGAATGAAAACTTATACATACAGATGTATGTTTTTAATATGAAGGATTACACTGAAAACTGATGTCAATCATCCTAGCAAGAGTATTCTGATTTCTTTAGACTGTGGTGTAAATTAAAACCAAATCTGCCTGAATAAGGGGAATATGTGCATGTGTGTGTACACACACTTATAATATAGGCATAGTGTGACTACGAATGGATACCCAGGAAGCTGGAGATCAAAGTTGTGTGGCTAGGGAAAGGGAATGTGAGGGAGACCTTCTTTTCACTATTTACCTTCTTGTTTCCCTTGGCATGTTAGACAGAATGCAGGGTAAGAGAGACAGGAGACTGGGATCAGTTGGGAAGTGACTGTCATGTTCTTGGTATGAATAAATAAGGTCCTGAATGAGAAAAGAAGAGGTGGATGTGAAAGTGGGAGGATGCTTTCCTGGCCTGGTGATGACTGATAACAGAATGAGACAGGAGGGAAGGAGTGAGCAGTGGGTGCTGAGGGAAAGGTTGAATGCAGTCATCAGAGATGACTCTTTGCTTTCAAGCCTAGGTTAATGTATTTATTAGTTCCTTCTCACACTGCTAACAAAGACACACCCAAAACTGGCTAATTTATAAAGGAAAGAGGTTTAATTGACTCACAGTTCAGCAGGGCTGATGAGGCCTCAGGAAACTTACAATCATGGTGGAACGGGAAGCAAACATATCCTCTTTCACAGGATGATAGGAAGCAGAAGTGCCAAGCAAAAGGCAGAAAAGCTTCTTATAAAACCATCACATCTCATGAGAACTCACTCACTGTCATGAGAACAGCAGCATGGGGGTAACTGCCCACACGATTCAATTACCTCCCACTGGGTCCCTCCCACAACACATGGAGATTATGGGAACTACAATTCAAGATGAGATTTGGATGGGGACACAGCCAAACCATATAATTTCACCCCTGGCTCCTCCCAAATCTCATGTCCTTACATTTCGAAACATGCCTTTCCAACAGTCCTCCAAAGTCTTAACTCATTCCAGCATTAACCCAAAAGTCCAAGTCCCAAAGTCTCATCTGAGACAAGGCAAGTACCTTCTGCCTATGAGCCTGTAAAATCAAAAGAAAGTTAGTAACTTCCTATATACAATGGGCATACAGGCATTGGGTAAATACACCCATTCCAAATGGGAGAAATTCGCCAAAACAAAGGGGCTACAGGCCCCATGCAAGTCCAAAATCCAGTGGGGCAGTGAAATCTTAAAGCTCCAAAATTTTCTCCTTTGACTCCATCTCTCATATCCAGGTCATGCTGATGCAAGAAGTGGGCTCCCATGGCCTTGGGCAGCTCAGCCCCTGTGGCTTTGCAGGGTACAGCCCCCTCCTGGCTTCCTTCATGGGCTGGCATTGAGTTTTGGTGACTTTTCCAGGTGCATGGTACAAGCTGTTGGTGGACCTACAATTCTGGGGTCTGGATGATGGTGGCCCTCTTCTCATAGCTCCACTAGGCAGTGCCCCAGTGGGGACTCTGTGTGGGAGGTCCAACCCCACATTTCCTTTCTGCATTGCCCTTGCAGAGGTTCTCCATGAGAGCCCTACCACTGCAGCAAACTTTGGCCTGGACATCCAGGTGTTCCCATACATCCTCTGAAATCTATGGTGAGGTTCCCAAACCTCAATTCTTGACTTGCAGGCTCACTGTGCTGAAGCTGCCAAAATTCGGGGCTTGCACCCTCTGAAGGCATGACCTGAACTGCATCTTGGCCTCTTTTAGCCATGGCTGGGATGCAGGGCACCAAGTACCGAAACTGCACAAAGCAGCAATGCCTTGGGCCTGGCCCAGGAACCATTTTTCCCTCCTAGGCCTCTTGGCCTGTGATGAGAAGGGCTGCTGTGAAGACTTCTGACATGCCCTGGAGACATTTTCCCATTGTCTTGGCAATTAACATTTGGCTCTTTGTTACTTATGCAAATCTCTGCAGCTGGCTTGAATTTCTCTTCAGAAAATTGGTTTTCTTTTCTATCATATTGTCAGGCTCCAAAATTTTCCAAACTTCTAAACATAAGTTCCAATTCCCAACCATATTTTTGGGAATACATAAAACTGAGTGCTTTTAACAGCACAAAAGTTACATGTTGAATGCTTTGCTGCTTAGAAATTTCTTCTGCCAGATACCCTAAATCATCTCTCTCAAGTTCAAAGTTCCACAAATCTCTAGGGCAGGGACAAAATGCTACTAATGTCTTTGCTAAAACATAGCAAGAGTCACCTTTATTCCAGTTCCCAGCAAGTTCCTCTTCTCTATCTGAGACCACCTCAGCCTGTATTTCATTGTCCATATTACTATCAGCATTTCAACAAGTCTCTAGGACATTCCAAACTTTCCCACATCTTCCTGTCTTCTTCTGAGCCCTCCAAACTCTTCCAACCTCTGCCTGTTACCGAGCTCTGTCACTTACAAAGTTAACAGTGTTGGGTAAATTACTCTGACTCATCTCTGTGTTTAGATTTTCTCATCAGCATAATGGGCATAATATTCCATTACCTATGTCACAGGGTCATTGTGAGGATTAAACAGGATAATGAGTTTAAAGGTTTAGATGAGCGACTGGTATATGGTAAATGTGAAATAACGTTAGCTAGTACTATTCTGCCTAATGACCTCTTTCAACCTCCTTTTTCTTTCCCCTAGTCTTAGAATACAGTAGTTTAGTGAATTTAATATACAAAGGAGGGATGTTCTCACCATAGGGCATGTTAATATTTCATTCAATCTTTAAACAGATATGTTTTGAGAGAAGAAAAAAGAATTCTGAAAAGAATACATGATAGCAGAAATAAAAATACAACAGAAGTTAGAAGATGAAGTTGAGGAAATCTTTAAGAAATAGAACAAAAGACAAAAAGATGGACAATAGGATAGACAACTATCTTAGGTACCTGGGATCCATTGGTGAGAAATTAAACACATTCCTGCCCTCACAGAGTCTAGGTCATTTTCTTTTGTCCAGAATTTTCCTGGCTCCTCTCACATGCTGTATGTATATATGCACTTATTTTATAATCATGGTGTTTTCAAGGAATATTTTTATGTTAAACTTTTGTTTAATGTACATATAAGCATATAATTTAAAAGTTACACATTACAGGTTACAAACTCAAAAGTAAGCTTCCCTTCCTTATTCCAGATTTCTTAGTTGTCCTCAAAAACAACCATTCTTACTTGATTTTTTTCTGACTCATTACTGAGATAAACATATAGAAGTATACAAGCCTCCTTTCTCAAATAATGGTAGTGGAAAGAGAGGAGAAGATATAGCATGCGTCAGAGGCTTCTAGCCATACAGATGTAAAGAGAAAGGAAGTACATTCAGAGGAAGAGTGGGGAATATCAGACCACAAGGGTTGAGTAGTACTCTTGAAGCCAAAGCAGAAAATGTAGACTTTTAAATGAATGTAACAAGCATTTATTAAAAACTGTGCTGCACAAAACATGTTGGAAATTAGCCAGGTGCTAGGAATCTAATCAAGGCAGGGGCAGGGTACACACATGGGAATATTACATGGACAAGCTTATCTAGCATGGCAGCCTACAACCCTTGAAGGTTGTTTACATAAAACAAAGGAACATTTTTTGTGGCTCGGGCCCCCCCAGAGTTCTCTTTAGGTTTGGACAGAGACTGCCGCATCCCTTACTGATCCCACCTTAGAGCCAGGTTTCCAAAGTCGTTTCTCCCTGTATATCCGTCTCTGTATGCAGTTTTCCTCTGGTTGCCTTGAGCAAAAACAATCATCCAACTCAAATTTGCTAGCTCTGTGCTGGGCCAGCCCATGTTCCTGTAGGACATCTGTAGGCTAAGTAAGCCCCTGGGTGATCTCCATCTTGGTCTTCCTAATTCCATTGCAGCTCTTCCTCTCTCAGCCAGGAGTGGAAAGTCCTAAGCCTCCTTCCATTCATCCCATTATCAAGATGATGGCTCTCCCTCCGCAGCTCTGCTTCCAGGAAGATGACATCCCAATAACTTGGGTATCACCAAAACCCCTCCCTGAATACCAGGGAAACTGCTGTCTATCTTAAGTCCATTTGGACAGACTGTTCATCTGTTGCTTGTTTCAAGACTTGTTGATGGGGTGGACAGACCAGACATTTCATGTATTTCTGTGGATCAAGATCTCACTTTTTTTCTCTCTCTCTTTTGAGTATTGTGATCTGTTTTGGTTCTTTCACAGCTTCCCCAGGCCATCTCACTGGTCAGTTCTTCAAGAGAAACAGGGTTCACAAGCTCCAGCACTTCCCTGTTTATTCAGTTCTCTCCACTAGGGCTTGTTGGGCAGGGCAAACCTCCTCAGTATTAGCCAACAGCCCAGATAGAAGTGGCTCCAGGTTCTGTCTCTGCCTCTTCTAATTTCCCCAAATTTAGATTGGTCTGCTTATTGTTGCCTGTACCCTAGGCCACCATTTTCCTTACTGACCCTGACAGAGGGATGAGAACTCCTTAGCAGGGGTAGACTTTTCTCTAGAGCATAGTAATCACACTATTACAGTACATAGATCTCCATGTTTCAAAATATTAACAACATAAGGTCTTAAATACATAACTCCCACCAAGACTGAGGAGGTAGTTGTTTAGTCACAGGTACACAAGATTCAGTGGGGCACCAGCTTAGAAATCTGGGCAGATAAAAGGCAGTTTTCCAGAAATTGAGAGTTCTATTTAAAAAAATACAATCTATGAAATTAAGAGAAGAATCTGATCTGGAGGAGGTATTGGTCCTAAATTTTATTTCCGGGTCATGAACCATTCAGCTGGGCTTGGCCCATAAGTGTGCTCTGAAGTGAAAAGAAGCAATAAGAGAATTAGTCTGTTCTTGGCATACTGAGCAGAGCTGGAGTTACAGAGAGGCTATTCCACTTAGGGGGAGTCCTGGAGCCCCCTTATTACTGATGGTAATGTCTTTTTGCCTTCTGGAAGAAATAAAAAAGGTTGCCCAGAAACTTACAAAGGAAAGGGTAGAAAGAATGAATACTTGTATGGGCTTTACTCTTTAATTAAAAATGCGTATCACTTTTGTCGCATGAAGGTGTCTTCAAACTTTTAAAAACACATTGGGCTTCATCAGATCTTTCAGGTACATTAATTTTTTCTCTGGAAAAAATAGAAGAAAAGATTAGGTGATATTTCACAGTTGAGCTACTTTCTTTTTCTAGATTTCAATGATAGGGCACAATAGAGGTTGCCATTGGAACAGCAATGAGGAGAAACGAACTATTGAAGAGAAAGGTGGAGAAGGCAAGAGAAAAGAACCATGGTCTACACTGTTGTCTATGCATCAACAACTACTGTTTATTTCTGCCTGGCCCTTCCCATGCCCTCTGCTGATTCTCTGCTGCCTGCCCTCTTCAGGCTCTTCCAGACCATTTCTGAAACTGAATCTGACAGGGTAGGCAGGATTTCAGCACCCTTTCTCATTGTCCAAGGGTGCCCGGAATTATTAGTCTTGTTGCTAGAATCACAGTGGCTGGTATATCTGGATTAGTGCTGGGCTCTCTTGGTTGTCTGTGCACCCTGGGGGTTATGACCCTGTCTCCGAAACCAGGCTTGCGACTGAGGGTTGCTTTGATCCTATGGGTATGCAGTCAGAGTCTTAATATTCCTGAGAGCTTAATTTCTCAGGAGGGTTAGAGTTACAGACTATCTTTCACATTGTGAAAGGACTGATCACCAAGAACTTTTATGTATTCATCATGCATCAATCATTCTTTCAATAAGCATTTATTGAGAACCTGCTATATGCCAGGCACCATGCTAAGTGCTAGCAGCACAATGATAAGCTTAACTGGTATGGTCTCTGCTCTTCATAGAATTTAGTTTAGTCTAGTTTATAGAGTTTAATAAGATAATTACACAAATATGTAAGCATAATCTGGTGTTATTAAGAAAAAGCCAAGGGATCCACATGACACTGTAACAAGTGGACATTTTCTAGTTTGGGAAACGGTTTTTAAGAAAGTGCTGCTTGAGGCAAGATCTGAAGAATGAGGTAAAGAAGTAGCAGACGAACATCTAAACAGGGTCATAGCAAATACTAAGATGCTCAGGCTGAAGCAAACATGTTATCATTCCCCACTTCTTCATTTTTTCATTCCATGCATGTAGGATGCCCACTAATCTAGGCACTGTGCTAGGTACTGGGGTTACTGTGGCAGACAAGATGCAGCCCAGGTTCACCACCTCTGAAATCTTTGGTATTGACTTTTGCTTGACCATGACGGAGCTTGTCATGCTTTCTGGGCATTGTGCATTGGATACCTTGACATCCATTAACAGGTTATTTTCTTCTAGGTCTTAACTAGTCTTATTTTCCTCTCCCTCTCTATTAGTTCAGGTTTGTTGAGGTCTCAACATGCCTTAGGCATAAGCCTATTCAAATAACAGGCACTCTGGGGATTATACCTCTCTCATCAATGTCTCAGGGTCAGGATTTACCTTTTTTTGGTCTGTTCACTCTCTTCCCTCTCCATTGTGTTGGTTCCTGAAAGACACCAAGACCAATCTTCAAAAATGTATTCCTCATAGATACCAAAAGAAGGAAAGTTTGAAAAGGCTTCAAAGTTCTGGGACTCAGAGAGAAATTGTTGTGACTTTTTATATGGAAGAGACAGTTACTTAAATGATGCAATTTCAGGGGCATTGGGAAGAAGTTTCTTGCATTCAAAAAGTATATGCCTTCCCTTGCTCACTGTACCTTAAATTGTAACACTGGAAATATATTTTTCGCTTATAGCTCTATCCTGGCTAACCAAAAAATACCATTGGGAGGGGTAATATATTTAGTTTTAGCAATCATTTTGCGATTGGAAGAGTTTCTAATCCTTTTCTGAAAGCAAGGTTTAGAAGGAGGAGGAAAAGAAGTCTTGAAGATGTTGTTGCCTAAATGGACTAGCCAGATGGTGCTAAGAATATTATACAATGTTGCACGGACAAGCCCAAGTGGGAAATTTCTAGCCAGCTAGACCTCACAAAGCCTGAGTTGCTATTGATAGGGACTTGATACTGACACAACTTGGGATGTAAACTTCTCTAGGCTGACTGTTGTGATGATGCTATTGTCCCACTTAAAGCCCAACAGGTTGCTAACCTGAGTGTCCATGGAGGTATTTATAGACCACAAGAATCCACTCAACAATACCTCTGTTGGTTTTATGATTCTGTCTTTACTAAATAGAGTATTCTTGAACACTTCCTGTCATTGGAAGTTCTCTTTTATGTGTGCATGTGTGTATTTAAAAACAATCAGCTTTTATGAGGCCATAATGTCAGAAGAATGATATAATGGACTTTGGGTACTCGGGAGGAAGAGTGAGAGGTGGATCAGGGATAAAAGACTACACACTGGGTACAGTGGACATTGCTCGGTTGACAGGTGCATCAAAATCTCAGAAATCACCACTAAAGGACTTATCCATGTAACGAAAACCCACCTGTTCCCCAAAAACTATTGAAATAAAAATAAAAGATAAAAACAATCTGCTTTATGGAGGTATAATTAATAAATAATAAAACCCAATCATTTCCAATCATTTTCAGTATAGAGTTTGGTGATTTTAACGAATATATATAGTCACGTAACCACCACCAACATTGTAACCACAATCAAGATCGAGAACATTTCCATAAGCCAAAATAGTTCCCTTCTACTCCTTTTTAGCTGATTCCTTTCCCCCATCCCATGGATAACCATGAGTCTACCTACAATAGTTTTGCTTTTTCTCGAATTTCATATAAATGAAATTGTATAATGTGTATTCTTCTTGTGCCTGGATTGTTTCACTTAGCATAATGCTTCTGAAATGTATCTATGTTCTTGTGTATTGTTAGTAGTTCATTCCTTTCTATAGCTTTGCAGTATTTCAGTGTATAAATATACCACCATTTGTTTATGCATTCACCAACTGATGTAAATTTAGGATGCCAGGTTTGGTATTATGAAGAAAGCTGCTATGAACATTTGTGTATGAGTTTTTATATATTTTTAAAATTTCTGTTTGGTAAAAGTCTAGGATTTTGGGTTGTATAGCAGTACATGAGAGTTTCAGTTGCTTCATATCTTCTCCAACACTTGATGTTTATCAGACCATTCTAGAGGGTGTGCAGTGCTATCTTATTATAGTTTTAATTTGTACTTCCCTGATGACTAATGATGTTGTGACTGTGCTCATCAGCCATTTGTATATCTTCTTCTGTTATGTATCTGTTCAAGTCTCTCATTTCCTGCCTTTTATTAAATGGATTGTCTTACTAATGAGTAGCAATATGTAATTACATATTCTGCATACAAGTCCTTTATCAGATACATATTTTGCAAACAAACATTTTCTCCCTATCTGTGGTTTGACTTTTCCTTTTTTTTTTTTTTTTCTTGGTTGAGACGGAGTCTCGCTCTTTCGCCCAGGCCGGACTGCAGTGGCGCTATCTCGGCTCACTGCGAGCTTCGCCTCCTGGGTTCATGCCATTCTCCTGCCTCAGCCTCCCGAGTAACTGGGACTACAGGTGCCCGCCACCGTGCCCAGCTAATTTTTTGTATTTTTAGTAGAGATGGGGTTTCACCGTGTTAGCCAGGATTATCTCGATCTCCTGACCTCGTGATCTGCCCGCCTCGGCCTCCCAAAGTGCTGGGATTACAGGCGTGAGCCACCGCACCCAGTGACTTTTCCTTTTTTAAACAAAGTCAAAAAACAGAAGTTTTCAATGTTGATGACATCCATTTTATCTGTTTATGATATGGTTTTTGCTTTCTGTGTCTTATCTAAGAAGACTTGCCTAACTTAAAGTCACAAAGATTTTCTCCTCTGTTTTCTTTCAGAAGTCTTTTCATTTTAATTCTTAATATTTAAGTTACTTTGTGTGTGTCTAGGTTCATACTTTTTCCTTGTGGATATCTAATTGTCCCAACACTATTTGTTGAAAAGACTATCTGCGTGGAATTACCTTGGTACCTTTGTCAACAGGGTGAATCTATTTTTGACTGTCTATTTTGTTCCATTGACTGATATGTCTGTCCTTTTACCAATATCACACTGTCTTAATTACTATTACTATATAGTAAATATTGAAATTAGGTAGGTTAAATCCACCTTTTTTTTTTTTTTTCTTTTTTTTTGAGACGGAGTTTTGCTTTTGTTGCCCAGGCTGGAGTGCAGTGGCGCGATCTCAGCTCACAGCAACCTCTGCCTCCTGGGTTCAAGCCGTTCTCCTGCTCAGCCTCCGGAGTAGCTGGGATTACAGGCATGCGCCACCACGCCCAGCTGATTTTGTATTTTTAACCTTTGTTCTTATTTTTCAGAATTGTTTTGGCAATTGTAGGTTCTTTGCATTTCCCTATAACTTTTAGAGTAAGATTTTTAATATCTATTAAAGAGCTTATGAGGATTTTGATTGTGATTACATTTAATCCATAGATCAACTTGGAGAGAACTGATATCTTAACAAGATCTAGTCTTCTGATTCATAAACATGGCCTATGTCTCCATTTATTTTGGTTTACTTTAATTTCTTCAGTAGTAATATTGTATAGTTTTCAGTATATAGGCCTTGTATTTGTTTTGTTAAATTTATTTCCAAGTTTTTAATATTATTTGATGCTACTGTAAATGCTATTTTTTCAATGTACAATTGCTTGTTGTTAGTATATAGAAATAATTGATTTTGTGTATTGACTTTGTATCCTGTGCCTCTGCTACACTCACTTATCAGTTTTAATAGGTTTTTGATAGCTTCCTCAGGATTTTCTACAAGCATGATCACTATCTGTGTAAAAAGACCATTTTACTTCCTTTCCAATCTGTGTGTCTTTTCTTTCTTTTTCTAGTCTTGTTTCTCTGGCTACGACCTCCAGGACAATGTTGAACAAAAGTAGAGAGAGTGGACATCTTTCCCTTATTCCCCATCTTAGGGTAAAAGCAATCAATCTGTTATCATGAAATATTATGTTAACAGAAGAATTTTTGGTAGATGTCCTTTGTCAGGTTGAGGAAGTCATCTTGCATTCCTATTTTTATGAGAGTTTTTCTTTCCATTTAAAACTGTGAATGGGTATTAATTTTGTCAAAAGCTTTTCCTGTATCCATTGACATGATCATATGTTTTTTCTTTTTAGTTTATTTATGTAGTAAAGGTTATTGCCTGATTTTTGAATGTTGAGCTTACCTGTGTTTCTTGAATAAACCCCACTTGATCATGATGTATTATACTTTTAACATGCTACTAGATTTTAGTTGCTAATTTTGTTAAGCATTTCACAAGAGATGTGTGTAGTTTTCTTTTCTTGCAATGTCTTTCCTAGTTCAGTATCAGGGCTCCCCTGCCTTCAGAGCAGCCTGGACACTGGCTCCAGGCAGTAAACTGGAGCAATCATAGGGCTTATCTCATTTTTTCTTTCCTTCACTCAGGGACTACAGTTTTCTGCTCTCTGTCGTCTGATTTCTGAAAATAGTTGTTTCATATATTTTGTCTGCTTTCTAGTTTTTTATGGAAAGAGGGCAATACTTATAGCAGTTAATCTTTTGTTGGAGGAAGCAGAAGTCTATTTATTCTATAAAATTTTAAAGACTATTTATTTATTTATTTATATTTTTTAAGACGGAATCTGGTTCTTCTGTCACCCCGGCTGGAGTGCAGTGGTGCGATCTTGGCTCACTGCAACCTCTGCCTCCCAGGTTCAAGCAATTCTCCTGTCTCAGCCTCCCAAGTAGCTGAGATTACAGGTGGCCACCACCACACCCAGCTAATTTTTGTATGCTTAGTAGAGATGGGGTTTCACCATGTTTTGCCAGGCAGGTCTCGAACTCCTGACCTAAGGTGATCTGCCTGCCTCGGCCTCCGAAAGTGCCAGGATTACAGGTGTGAGCCATCACTCCTGGCCTAAAAGACCTTTTAATTGTTAGAAAAGTCTCTCTTAATTCCTTACACCCTCTCATAACCTTCATTCGTTGAGATATCCTTCAGAGTCATACCATTAAGTTCAATCTTTGCATCCTATGGCAGCTCTTCAGATATTTGAAGACAGCATCTCTGTTCTCTCTAGGCCTTCTTTCAGGTGAAGCATCCTCAGTTACTTGAGCTATTTCTTATTTGACTGAGCTCCCAGATGCTTTATAAATCTGGCTGTGTTTTACTTTTGTAAAGTTTCTTCTTAAAAATAATGGTGTTTATAAGGACATGAATAGACAATTCTCAAAAGAAAATATACAAATGGCCAACAAACATGAAGAAAAGTTCAATATCACTAACTATCAGGGAAATGCAAATTAAAACTACCATGAGATACCACCTTACTCCTGCAAGAATGGCCATTATTAAAAAATAAAAAATAATAGATGTTGGTGTGGATATGGTGAAAAGGGAACATGTTTACACTGCTGGTAGGAATGTAAACTAGTACAAAAACTACGGAAAACGGTGTGGAGATTCCTTAAAGAACTAAAAGTAGAACTCTACTATTTGATTCAGCAATCCTACTACTGGGTATCTACCCAAAGGAAAAGAATTCATTATATGAAAAAGACACATGCACATGCATGTTTATGGCAGCACAATTTGCAATTCCAAAAATAAGGAACCAACCTAAATGTCCATCAACCAATGAGTGGATAAAGAAAATGTGGCATATATAACTCATGGAATATTACTCAGCCATAAAAACAAAACAAAACAAAACAAAATAATGGCATTTGCAGCAACTTGGATGGAACCAGAGACCATTATTCTAAGTGAAGTAACTCAAGAATGGAAAAGCAAACATTGTATGTTTTCACTTGTAAGTGGGAGCTAAGTTATGAGGATGCAAAGACATAAGAATAATATAATGGACTTTGGGGACTCAGAGGAAAGAGAGGGAGGGGTGAGGGATAAAAAACTACACACTGGTGCAGTGTACACTGCTCGGGTGATGGGTGGCACCAAAATCTCAGAAATCACCACTAAATAACTTAACCATGTAACCAAAAATCACTTAGTTTAGTTCAATAGTTCCCAAAAAACTGTTGAAATAAAAATGTTGAAAAATAATCTTATTATAAATGTAAAAAAATGGTACTTATAGTTGAATACAGTGTTTCAGATGTCTTCAGACTAACACAAAATAAATTATCCTTTTATACCCATGACAAAATAGTCATCATATCAAAAAAAGCCACTATCAAAAAAATGAAAGCAGATAATTAAAAGGTAGATTCTAAACTTTTAAATTTGATTACAAATTTAGCATTTTGAAGGGAAAATGTGATGATATCACTAACTTTCAGTTTTTAAGCCTGTGAATATTTCTGTTTAAATGTTGGTTAAAAACGGATCAAGACGATCCTAGCCAACATGGTGAAACCCCGTCTCTACTAAAAATGCAAAAATTAGCTGGGTGTGGTGGCACACACCTGTAGTCCCAGCTACTTGGGAGGCTGAGGCAGGAGAATCGCTTGAACCTGGGAGGCAGAGGCTGCAGTGAGCTGAGATTGTGCCACTGCACTCTAGCCTGGTGACAGAATGAGGCTCTGTCTCACAAAAAAATGAATAAATAATAATAATAATAATTTGTTTTGAAAAAGACACTGTACCTTTAAGAAATCATTCCTGAAAGAGCTGAGACTCCTAGGTTTGTTCTAGGGAGGCAAGTTGTAAAAACTGTTGCTAGGGCATTATATACAGATTTCAGTCACATAAGACCCAAATGAGGAAGCAAAATTTCAGGGTTTGATCAAATAGACTTCTGCTTCCTCCAACAAAAGATTAACTGCTATAGGAATTGCCCTCTTTCCATAAACAACTAGAAAGCAGACAAAATATATGAAACAACTGTTTTCAGAAACAGTTCATTTTTGTCTTTCTCCCAATGGGTAAGCTGATAGGGTGATTTCTGTTTCGGAAAAGACAGTAATTCATAGTTACAAATTCTCATGCCTTATCTGCCCTATTTGACAAAACAAAAAAAGAGAAAAGAGGTTGGAAACTGGCTAGAATAACTATGGCATTTCCCTTTTATTCATTTAAACAGCCTAAACAGGGTAAATATGTACAGTTGAGGCATAGAAAATCTATAATGAGAAAACATTGGACAGGACTTTTGGTGCCAAGTTAGTTTGAGGGCTGTCTCCTCCGAGAAAGGGATTAACACTGGAGTAGGAGGAAGCTCCACTTTTGGAGAAATTCCTACCAGTTATCAGTAAGCTTGTGTCTCTGTGGAGGGATCTGCTGTTTCCACATTGGTCTCTTGGCAGAATTCAGCTCCTTATAATTGCAGAACTGAGATCCTAATTTCCTTAATGGCTGGCTGTCAACTGAGAGCCACTTCCAGCTTCTAGAAGCTACCTACATTCCTTGGGTCATGGCTTCCTCCTAGAAATGCTGGGTTGAGCTAGAAATGCTGGGTTGAGCTTCTCAAGCTTCAGATCTCTCCTCCTTTTTCCAGTTCATTTCTCTATCCCATTTAGGAAAGATTCTCTGACTCATGTGATTACATTGGGCCCACCTGGATAATCCAGGCTAATCTCACCATCTCAAGCTTGGTGCCTTAATCACCTGTGTGAAGTTCCTTTGCCCTGTAAGATAACATATTACAGGTTCTGGAGTATAGGAGATGGACATCTTATGGGGGGCATTATTTTGCCTATCACATAGCCAATGCCAAGAGTACCCACAAAGCAAGGGTAGATATTGCTGAAGTTACAGAATCCAAATTTACAAATATCTCATATCTATAATGGCATAGTTATACCTGTTGCATCTCCCTCCCTACAGTGATAGCAAGGCTTCTCTCTTTGATCAAACTCACTGGCATGGATGACTGTCTGAACAAATAACTTTTTCTTACCAATATTCTTCATTACATTCTTGGGGGTCATATATGTGCCACTCAGCCCAATCTGACCATCTCATCTGTACCCAAAGAGCTTGTTTAACCACCTTCTAACTTCTTTCATGTGAACACACATATCTTCTTTATCTCCCCTATCTACTCTCCTGATTTTTTTCTCATTGCCTCATGGGGGAAGAAACATCCTTAATCTTTTTCTCTATCCCTTCTTTGTTTCATTTGTAAGCTGATCATTGTAATGTGAAGAAAAATTTAGGAAACAGCTTACTCCCAAGATGTAAGTCACTTCTTCATATTTGACTAATTCTAAATGGCAATGAGATTGAAAGAAAGTGAAGCTCAAAACTCTCACCTTGAAAAGTCAAAGCCTGGACAAGCATGATATGTCTTTACATCTGTGCTATGAATTTTATACTTTTATATCATAGAAATCTCTCAGCACACTCCATACATTGGCAGTTTGAATGGCTCTGCCACATGCTTTGTATTAATTTATTTAAATTTGATCATTGCTCCCCAATTTCTTATTTTTAAAGTACAGCAGGATGCAATGAATGACTGCTAATGTCATCCATCTATTTTCTAGATAGATTTTAAAATCAGTATACTGAAAAACAAGATGCTGGCCAGAGGCAATACTCATCTTGTGCTTTCTACCATAAGTCAGTAAGAAGGTTACCTTAATTATTAGCACCAAACTAATTACTACTGGAGGCAATTACTGAGATAAAGTCCAATCTTATCTTCGAACCAGCCCAAACTACAAAAAGGCATGGCATTATTACAAAGTTAGGGACCATTTTGTCCTCATTAAACATTTTTATAACAGAAGTCAGTGGGGAGGATGTTTATAATAACAAAACTATTGGACTAACTCAAGTGTCCAAAAAATGAGGTTGGTTAAATAAATAAATTAAGGTGTATCCACATAAGGGAATATCTTGCAGCAGTTTAAAATGATGCTGTAGAATGATATTTATGGCATTGAAAATTGTCTTGCTACATTTAGTATAACAAAGTTAGAACACAGTACATATATTATCCAAATTGTGAAAAATAACCCTTATGATAATCCTAATTATGGAAAACAACATAGATTGATACATAGAAAAATCTTAAAGATAGGCACCAAAAATGTTTGTGTAATCATTTTTTCTTACTACTGGAATTATAGATGATTTTATTTTTGGTATATATGATAATGGATATGTATTACTTAGAAATTAGTAAAAGTTAATATTGTTTGTTACAGGTCAATGGGCAATAATTCATCTAACTTATTTAATAAGAAACCTAGATTTTTTTAGAGACGAGAAGCTGATTCTTGTGGTCATTTAGCAAATATCCCTGCTTGAACACAACCAGGTCCATAACCTTTAACATTTAAGAGTGGTTTCACCATTTTACTTTATGTATATGTCACAGTAACCTCAGGAAGTGAGGTAGATAAAGTAAGTAATCAGTTTTCCCTGGAAATCAGAAGTACATTTGTAAACCTGAGGTTAGAAGTGTTGCCTTTCTTTGAAGTCCAAGAGCAACATTATCAGCTGCTGCCAGTTTGTATAGGCTCAAAACTCCAAGGGAAAACCTTTTTTCCCAACAACTTCCTGACTTTTTGCCAGTCTAGGCTCAGACAACAAGCTCCAGAAGGCAGCCAGCCGATTGGGAAGTAGGTGCAAAGTGGCAGTCTGTGGGGAGGACAAGGACTGACTCACCACATTTATAAGAGTTGCGAGGCTGCTTCTTCTTCTTCCATTTCCATAGAATTAGACAGAAAGCCATCACACATATAATAACTGTTGGAAGTACAGCTGTAATCCAAGGGATGTGGTCTGGGGGAGGCTGAGGGTCCTCAAGCTCTACAAATGACCACAAATTTTCAATCAGCCAGGAGAGTCATTTACAAAGGGTTTCTGCTAGCTGCTCTTCTCTTTGTTTACCTGCCAGGCTCTCCCTAGGGCTCTAAGGCCAGAGAAGCCTGAAATCCACAATAGGAGGCCATAGAAAGTCCCAGTCTCAGGGCCTCAGCAGGGACCTAAGAATCAAGCCCATGCCTCTGGCCAAATGCCTGGACTGAGTGTCCTGCCTTCCTGGAGGTGGGGATAACACCGACCATGATCAGGAAGAAGAGGGTCAGCCTGGCCCATGATCCTGGAATCTGGGTGAGGTGTGTGTGCTGAGGCTCTGCATGTGCAGTCATTTGTGCCGTGCCTGCTACCCCACCCACCTCTGCAGTCAGTTCTCAGGCCCTGAAGTTCCTCTTGTGATGATGATTCTGTCCACTATAATCTCCAGACACCTCTCACTTGGACAAATGGAACAGCCTCCACACAGGCCCCTACCTCTAGTTTTCCTTTGCTTGTTTGTTTAGTTTTTTCCTGCTGAGATCACAGCAGGTTTCCTCTGTATGGCTTTCAGCATATCTCATCTACTAAAAATCCTTTGATGTTTCTTCATGCCTTGAGGAAACTTCACACCTTCAGGGCCTACTTCCTTACATGAGAACTCCTAAGTTTCTGGGGAGTTGGAAAACAGGCTTTGTGGGGAAAACTTAGAACTGAGTCGCCCACTTTAAAGATATTTTTGGGAACAGTTCTGGTAGCTAATTCCAAATTTCAGGAAAACTAGGACCAGCTAATCTATTAGCTTAGCTATAATTTGTGGACACATGCCCTGTTTCTGAGATGTTAAGGAGTTGTTGACATTGGAGGCCATATTTAACCCCTTTTGAGTCTGTCTCAGTCTATCCCACTTGAGCCAGTTTGGCACTCCCAGTAAAGGGGGTGTGGGATTATACTTACTAACTTGGAGGCTGCTACCTTTTAATATGCAAAAAAGGTCCCTTGATTCAGGGTCTAACCTATCTCTGATCAAGTGATAGAATGGGAAACCCAGACAGGCAAGCCCCATCTTCCTGAGGCAGCTAGAGCTGAAACATTTATGAAGATGGGGGTACCTGTGGAAGTTTTGGCAGAACAGTAGTTGAGAAGCAGCAGGAAGGTAAGCCATGATGAGGTTATATTGGTGGCAAGTCCCTGTTAATTTGTAGACTATGGGAGCCATAACAGAGGGCTCTGGGGCATGTCATATATAGTGATGTTGGTGGCCACAAGATAGCCACCAGTCAAACTAATTACGCTTTGAAGGAGGTACTGAACTCCAGGCATAGCTTGGAGAGGCTTCTATCTGGCCAAGAGAGGATACAGGAGAAGCAACTGGGACAGGATGAGTGGCTCCACCATTTACTGCACTCTCAGAGGCTGAAGTGTCTGAGTAGAAAGAAGTCAGTAGTAGGAGATGAGATTGGCCCAGTTGTAAACTTGGTTCGTGGGGACTGACCCCAGGGGCTGTTCACAGACTAATTTATGTCTGAACAACAAGACACTGGGAGAAAGGAGGTGACAAAGCCAGGGAATGGAGCAAGGAGTTGGATGGATGTCACTGGAGGGGGCAAGCCAAGGAGTCATCGCTGGAGAAAGGGTCAAGGAAAGAAGAAGGCAGATGTGGGGGGTCAAGGTCAGCACAGGCAGTGATGGGACAGGGTAGGTGCAGGCCACCTTTATTCCAGGAGGGAATCTTGCAGTTACAGATCCTTAAAAGAGGAGTCAAATATAGACACATGCCCTCCTGGGTAAAACCAGGACTTTAAAATGTCAGGCTCCTGTTAGTGCCTACTGCTTAGTTTCAGTCCTTTCCTCCACTGAACTGGTCCCTGAAGAATACTTCTGAACACACAAGCATTTCTGCCTCCAAGGCTTTCTTTGACATACCTCCTGCCTTATGTCAGATACAGCTGATCCATTGTGGTCCTCTCACCTGCTGAGCCCAGATTCTGTCTCAAGTTTTTTCTGCTAAGGAAGTCACCATAGTTTTGGGAACCTGTCATCCAGAATGCCCTCCCCTCCTCACCACATGTATTAACCCCAATAATTTATTTTACGTGTTACAAGGTACCCCTTCCTTTAGGAACCATTCCCTGACCCTCAGGGATCTTGCCTACCTCTGAATGCCCATAAAACTCATTACCAGTCACTTTTGTTTTAAATCTAGTCCCATATTTCCATGGAATGAAATTTAGATTCCAATTCGACCTTTTAAAGATCCCGTTTTTCATGTGTGCACATTACAGGGTTATGATTCCATTGGAAGGTCCTCAAGGGCAGAGGGGGTGTCATATCTTTTTGTTTTCACTCCTGCAACCAATAATGTCCCAAATGGTTCTACACTCACAATAAGTACCATTTGTATGTATGCGTGTATGCATGATGTGTGTGTGTGCAAGCGCATGTATGTGTTTTAATCAAAGAAAGAATTCTAGCCTGGAGGAAACCTGCATTTTTTAATCAAAACTTCAGAATCCTCCATCCAAAGGTAAACCAGGAGACTGAGTTAGTTTCAGGGCTAAAAGCCTATTTCTTCAAGTGCAGCACAGGCTCCTAGCCTCCTGGACCCTGCATCACTCAGGCGAAGCAGGAGCCCTCCATCTGGGTCCTTCCTAACAGCATCATAACATGGCCCAGATAGAGGTTTCCTAGCAAGTCGGAGATGTTGGATAATCTGCGTTAAGCATTTGTGTATAATACCTGCTGAAAGAAATAGTCTTGGAAAACATCTTTACCTATAGAGAAAGGTGAGGATAAAAGCTGTGTCTTGTCAGTTTCCAGAACACAGAAGATGGTCATGTTGCTCGTAACATCAGGGAATGAAACAGACAAGCTGATGGAAACGTCGTACAGTTCTGTGACATTATCTTGAGATTTCTGCATAACACCATCATACTCGATAGTTGAATTCTTGGTTCTTAGCAAAACACTCATCTTCTCAGGTTCTGGGTAACCGTGTATAGATGAGCAGGTCAAATTTATGTACATATTTTCTGTTATATTAGAAATTGGGACTATTTCAGGTTGACTGAAGTTAGCTGAAAGCACAAGAGAGATACAAAAAGTCAATCTAAGTTTAGATGCATCTAGGAGGGAATAGCAAATAACTGGGTGCTTGATCTGGGGCTCATTGGGGCATACCTGGGAGCCTCAGGGTGTCTAAAATGTGACCCTTGGCCCAAGGTGAGTGCCACATAATGACTTCATGTTTATTTTGCAACAATAGAGTTTGGGGCCATGCTTATTTCCTGCTTATCCAAATCAAGGGGGTGCTAAGTGATAGGAGGGCTGTAATTGAGTCCCCAAATATTTATAATGAAGCCTGTATTTCCAGGGAGTAAAGTCTTTGGAAGGAGAAGTGGTCTGACTCTAGGGCCCAGGTGTCCCATGGGACACATTCCAGCTCACCAGACTAAGAGAGCAGAAAGGGATTGAGCTGAAGTCTCACCAGGAACTGACAGTTCATGGTGCTGAGACGCCCTGGGTCATATCTTTCAGGAACCCAAGCAGGATTGTGGTAAGTGAGTGGGTGGGCATTTTGGAATTTGAAATTCAGAACACTGATTTTTGGCATGAGCACCAAAGTGTCTTCATAACATACTCTAAGATGAAGGCCAAATCCAGCTATTTTAGGGAAAAATACATGATCTTAATAAACACAGTGTTTCTCTTGCCTTTGTTTGCCATTCACACTTTTCTGGCTGTTCAGGATCACTGGCGTGGAGCCCCTAGATCTGTGTCATGTGCCTTCTGTCAGAAAAAAATCTCTTGTTCTTTTATAGTTACTAGGTAGTTTGCAGGTTCTACAAACTAATTTATAATTTAGTGTATTCTGACTAAAAGGTCTGCCATTTGCGTGTCATCTTTATAAGTTTTGCTGTATCAGTGTACTATTTGAGCACTCTTCTTGGACTTTATGTGGTCTGTAGAAGGTGAATTGCCAGACTGTTATTTAGCTTTATTAACAACATCTGTGAAATCACATGTTGCGTAAGTTAGAGTTTTTCTTTTTTTTTTTTTTTTTTTGAGACGGAGTCTCGCTGTGTCGCCCAGGCTGGAGTGCAAGGTTAGAGTTTTTCTAATATACATTAAAACAGATACAACATGGCTTTTCAAAATGCTTGTCTATCTGTGTCCCACCAAAAACATTTCCATTTCCAGTGGTACCTGGCCACATTTTGAAAACACGGATTTAGCACTTGGTTAACTGCTCCCAAAGCCCTGCAGCCTAGTTTTAATCACACAGGGTTCAAAGGGAGAAGCTGTCCATTCTATTTTTACTTTTGCTTCTGTTTTACTCTATGATTTTAGAATAGGTGTTGATCTGCCTTTCTAAGTTTCATCAAAAATTAACGTGGATCCAGTAATACCACACCTGGGTATTTCCTCTAGAGAACTGAGACCTTATGTTCACACAAAAACCTGTACATGAATGTTTACAGCAGCTCTGTTCATAAGAGCCCCAAACCAGAAACAACCCAATGTCTTTTGCTGAGTTGAATGGATCAACAATAAAATGCTATTCAGCAATAAAAAGGGACAAGCTTGATATGTGCAACAACCTGGGTGAATCTCAAAGGCACGCTAAACACAAGAAGCCAGTCTTAAAAGGTTATATACTGTATGGCTCCACTTATGTGACATTGTCAAAAAGACAAAACTATAGGATGCCCACCAAGGGTTATGAGTGCGGACAGAGTATGACTCTATAAAGGGATAGCCTGAGGGAAATTTTTGGGGTGACAGAAATGCTCTATGTCTTGTGGCGGTTACCTAATCTATACATGATCTATAAAATCAGTGGACAGTTTACTGTGTGATAGTTTAAAAAATATCTGTAGTGACATTTAGGCCTTCTGAGGTCTGGTGTAGTGGAGGAGCTGGTTTGTAAGTTTGTGGGTTATGTTTGTTGGGCTTTTTCCCCTTCTGTCTACCAGGCTCATGGTTGTGGCTGCAAACAACTCATAAGCAACCTAGACGAGGCTGAAGGGAAAACCCAAATGTGTCAGCTGTCCCCTTTGCTAGGAGCTCCAGGTAAAGATTTGGTAGGTGAAAAATCTTGGACCCAAGGAAAAAATGAATTGTGAGACATCTGAGGCCTTTATGGTTATATAAACTTTGTAATGGCCAAATTACCTATGGTTTTTACCATGGGTAATTAGCCATATTATCTTTGTTCAATTAGCTCTATTTTTTCCCCAAAGCAGATTTTTACTGATCCTTCAGAAGCAGACTATAAAAAGTACAAAAGACTTTCAGTTCCCTACTCCCAGACTCTACACTCCCTTCAAATGCACTTCCCAGAAGTGGCTGTCCTCTGCCTTCTCTCTATAGACCCCCTTTTGCCCCTGGGCCCCTCAAGTCCTCCTCCAATGTTTCTCTAACTCATCTGCAGTCTCATCTGAGAAAGCTAAGAATCTGAACACACACCATTGACCACATACCAAGCACTGACAGTTCAGAATTCATCTGGTGGATGCGGATCATTCCTGTGGGCCTTTTGTGATGGATGATACATTGATACAAGCCCTTGTCCTTGATCTGAAGGTTGTGAAGCCTCAGGGTCCAACTCTCCGGATCAAAACTTGTGCGGCCCATATACTTGGAATGAACGCTGTCAAATTTCTCTCTGCCTAAGTATACCTCATTCAGAACCAAGTTTTCCTGATTCTGCCAAAATACTACTAGCTCACTCAGGCTTCGGTTTTGAGAGTTTGCAAACTGGCATGGCAGGTCTGCAGTCTCATTGAAATAAGCTTGAATCTTCAGGGGAGCAGCACCTATAAAGGAAGGTTAAGGATTAGGGAGGGAGAAATTCGAGGAAAGAGGAAGAAAACCTCCATTTCTCTTTATACAATACCCAGATACTACCTTATCAGTAATCATGCTGAAGAATTAGATATTAAGCTCTGGAACTGTGCACACATGCTTGGCCTCTGGAGATTAGGACCTTTGTCCTTGCTTCACTGCTGACTAAATGTGTGGCCTTGTACAAACTACAATCTTTATGAGCCTCAGCTTCCTCATCTGATTAATGAAGTGGTTGACTAAATGTTCTAAGGGTCTTTCTAGTACTGTGGTTCTGTGAATTTAAATCGCAGGACAGGGAAAAACCAGCAGAGGTAGACAACCCATTCACCCACCAGTTACCTTTCTATAACCTGA
Organism: Theropithecus gelada; assembly: GCF_003255815.1. NCBI lineage: Eukaryota > Metazoa > Chordata > Mammalia > Primates > Cercopithecidae > Theropithecus > Theropithecus gelada. Next base: position 41,942,396 of record NC_037669.1, on the reverse strand, counting down.
ATTTTAGTTCTCATCACCATAGCTGTTACAGGTTCCATAACTTCTATACCATCACCAAAAGCTTTCCCCTCCCCTCCCTATCCACATATTCCTTGGTCTGCTATGGTGAAAAGGTTGCTGATAATGGCAATAAATTATAGCCCCCCTTTATTATACTTCATTAGTTGGGGAATCACATTGAGTAACATCTTTGAAATTCAAATAGCTCCCTTTAGAGAACTTCCCCTATGACTACTGCTCCCATGGCCAGCACTTCCAAGGATGTCAAATGCTTTAGAAATGACTTCAAAAGTGAACCAAGGCCTTTATTTTCAGTGACCTCTCTGAGCTCTTTCAGAGATCAGAAAGAGAACTGGGCAAATTTGATGGTTGCTTTGGGATTGTGGTGGTCAATGACCCTTTAAGGCACATGAATGAAATGCTGGAAGTGAATCATAGATGGGCAGGTGAGGATGTGCTTTGGGAGTATTGGGGAAACCCCAGGCACCACAAGCTTGCTGCTCCCAGGATGCACTGACCCTGGACAATTTTACAACCATAGAGATCAGTCTGGAAGAGTTCAGAGAAAGGCTTTAGTCCTTGAGGGCACTTTGGGGTTTGTGGGAAGGATGTGGGCCACCCAACTACTTAAATGTGAATGATCACAGGGTTTGTGTAGGACCTTTTCTAGGTTACAGAATTACTTGAGAATTGGCCAAAAAAAAAAAAAAAAAAAAAAAAAGTAAGCAGTGCTGGATGAGAAGTATGGGGGTGGAGAGTGGAAAGGCTATTTCTTACTTAATATTAAGTTAGATGCCACCTTGGAGAGGAAGTTAGTGTAAGTTCTAAATAAAATTTCATCATTCAGGATTTATGTGAAGGGATGTTGACACTGAGGAGGAAAGGGAGAAGATGGGTTGATGAGAGAGAGGAGAGGAGTCTCATTTGAAGAGTTCTTAGTGGGGGAGTAATTAAACTGATGTGCTTTCTCTTGAAAGAGGGACAAATAACAGTGACATGCACTTGTCAAACTAAACTGTGTACAGAATGGCCCAGTGAGGACACATAATCAAGGGGTTGGTGATGGACTTGAACTCTAAGGGAAGCAGACAGCAGGCATCAGTGGGAGTTTGCACAAATGTGAATCACTGCCTATTGCATTACACTCACTAGGACTCCATGAAGTACTTGAGGTATAAAATGCACCACCTATAGAGGATGCGTACCTGTATTGGAGGGAGGAGGGAAAATCTATATGGGTACCCTGACAGTGAAAGGGAGACCTAAGGAAGATTTAGTGTGTTTATTAATCACCTTACAAGGCAAACCTGAGGCTTCTGCGTCTTCTTTGCTGAGCTCTTAATGTAATGCAAGAGTGCCACCTACTGTAAAAGCTTTTAGCACTGTCTCTGGGAAAATACTGGTTTTACTCTAAAATCATAACATTGACTGTTAATTGACAGATGACCTGATGGAGAAACCAAACACACAGTTAAAAATTCTGCCAGTTAACAGTCAATGTTATGTTATTACTCAGCTGTTAGTTGTGCCTTCTGGGCCTGGAAATGACTTCGTCTTTAGCTGCTTATGTCTTCCTGATTTACATTTTTTTTTTTCAGTAGAGCCTCACAGTATCTTCTTTCCTTCCCATCCATTCTCTTCACTCACAGACCAGTCTAACTCCGCTGACTCAAGCCCCTCTTCCCAAAGATTACAACGACTTTCTCTTCCACTCATCGAGTGCTCCCTTCTTCACCTAGCAACTGAAAGCGTGATGTACGGACCAGTGACATTCACGTCACCTGTGGGCTGGTCTGAAACACGGAATCTCTGGCCCCACCCAAGACCTACTGATTCAGAACCTCCATTTTAACAAGAGCAAAAGTTTGAGCGGCTGCTGTAGAGAATCTCTGCCTCTGTCTTCAGAGTGGATCACAGAAAATGACAGGAAATAATTTTTTCCATCCATCCCTCCCCAGACTCCCTCTCCTCCCCATGGGGTGGAAATCATTCTGAAATCCATTCCGAGTGGAACTGAAAGTATTTTGCAATTTATACTCCATAGCACTTCACCAACCACTGGCTTCCATGATCTCACACACAGTTAGGCATGCTAATCCTTTCTCTGACTAAATGGGGAAAGTTTGGCTCAAGGTCTGTGATCACCAAATGGCATTAGGCCTTCCATTTTATGACCCCAGACCTCAAGCCACCTAGCAACTGGACTTGCTGGGACTCCATAGGTGGGTAAGCATTGAGAATCTCTCCCTTCCCCAGCACTTGGGTAAGAGGAATGGTTGAAGTCTAGTTACGGGTTGCTATGATGTCAGGAACAAGTCACTCAAGAATCCAGCTAGATGCCTTCGTAATCAGCTGAAGGAATTTGTTTCAAAGGATAATTAAGGACTTCCTGAGCAATATACTCTACTGTTGGAATGCCACTCAAAAACTGTAATTTGCTAACCTTACGAAGTCTCTCACCCCACTGGGACTTCAGTCTTCCCTGCCTACTATCCCCAAATGCATACCTTATATATTTAAGAATTATCTCTTCTTATGTTCCTATGCTTATCTGTACTAAAAAATTTCCTTCTTTTACTAAACTTCCTCCAAAGTTTTATTTGGCCCTTTGGACGCCTCATTCCATTAATTACTACAAGGAAACTTTCCCACAACTTTAACCCCTTCATTGACTGTTTTCCCTGAGGTTATTATTTCAGTGAAATCTGGCTTCACCCAAAGGAAGCCACTTGCTCCTGCCCCAGCTACTGTTTGTTTTATCACACTTCATGGGGCCTCTGAGCAACACCCTCCCCTTTTGAGGTGTCTGACTCTCTCATTGCTTTTAGCTACTAAATTACTACCACCTTGCTCAATGAGGATTTTGGCATTAGATGCAAGGTCTTGCTAACAATTTGGGTGACTTCTTTATGAATGAGTCTAACAAACTTGCCTCAAATTTCTTTGATCTTGTCAACTTCACAGGTCTTCACCCACAGACTATTTCAGCAGCTGCCCTCCACCCTCTTATGACATAACCCTGAATCTTTTCACCTGGAGCAGCTCAGTCCCTAGAATCTTAATCTCAATATGCTAATCTCTGTCCACAACCTGCTGTTCATCCAGGTTTTGCTCTTGCTTACTCCTTCTACATCTGTTGTTCAACTTCATCAACACCTCAGCTTTATCCAGACCCTGTAGTGCAGTGTTTTCCACAGGAGCTCTTAGTGATAATGGAAATGCTCTGTCTCTGTGCTGAACAATATGATAGCCACCAGCCCTTGTGGCCATTGAGCAATTGATACGTAGCTAGTATGACTGAGAAGCTGAATTTTTAATCTTATTTAATTTTAATTAATTGAAATTTAAGTAGTTACATATGGCTAGTGGTTATTATATTGGACAATGCAACAATAGTATATCTTTGTAATTATTCCTTGCCACAACTTCAATAAACACACCCCTTTGTCTCTATAAAATTTACCCTGGGGACACTCTACTTTTGGTCTACATATCTGTTCTTACAACTGGGCAATTGAGCAGTTCTAGAGGAAATTATTCAGTAGTGCAGACTGGTGACATTCCAAATCTGCAGTGTCCAGTCTCACTTCACTCGGCCTCCGGGCTGTTTGCCTGGTTCACCACCGTTACTTCAAACACAAACCCACCGCTGCTGCTTTTAGTTTCTCTTTCCCTTGGAGTCAAACTCCCTGAAAGAGTAAGCAGCAATTGCCGCCTTCACTCCCAAGCTCCCACCCCCACCTCTCTACTGAAATGCCCTGACAAAGATTGTTGCTGACTTCACACCATGGCCAAGGCTTGAGCTCTTTTCAGACCTCAACTCATTTGACCGCTGTGTCAAATGTAACAGTGTTGGCATCTCTCCTCGTTGAAATGCTCTATTCTTTCCCAATCTCTGTTTTCCTCATTAATTTTCTCAAATCACTCTTTAATTTCGGTAACGTTGAGTGCATGTTCTTGGTCTTATTCTCCATACTTTCCCTGGTTTTTCTCCTCTAGCCCCATGGATTCAACTGTCAAGTACAAGCTAATAGCGCCCAGGTGCTTATTGCCAACCCATAACTTTCACTAGAGTTTCAGATACGTGTATCCAACTTCCTGCTGGATGTCTCTATCTAGATCGCAACAGGTACTCTCTTCCTCCCCTTCAGCCTTCCTCTCCTCTATCTCAGGGAATGCTTCCCTGTCTGGGAATGGTTCCCAGACAAGCCTCTTATGTCTACAATCATCTAAATCATCTGTGTAACCAAGATGGATCATCTGTATACCCAAAATACCCAACAGAAGCTCTACACAAGTGTGTCTGAGGACATCTAGAACTACTACAGCCAGAGCTGAACTCCAATATGTTAAGAAAAGGGTGGAGGAGACCAATGTAATTGTCTTCTAACTCATCTGCCTGCTCCATCCTTGTCCCGGAGTCTAGTTTCTCAAGCCAAAATGATCCCTTAAAAATACAGCTCCAATCACATAATCCTCCTGTTCAGAAGCCTCTGATGCCTTCCCACCAGACTGAAAATTATACCAGATCCCTTCCCCTCACACTGAGAACTAGGGAAATGCAATTTAAACCTCAGTGAGAAACCATTCTTTTTGCCCATCTGATTGGCACATATTAAAAATCATCCTGGTAATACCCAGTGTCTGTGAGAGTATTAGGAAAATGGGTCCTGTCATATACTGCTGGTGAAATTCTAAACTGGTACAACCTTTTTGGAGGACAGTTGGTAATATGTAAGAAAATTAATTATGGGCTTAAGCATTGACTTAGCAATTCCGTTTCTTAGGAATTCATTCTACAAAAGATACATGTGCACGAAATTAGAGGTATACAGATATTCATTGTTTATAAGAACAATACACTGGAAATAAGTTAAATGGTTTAACAAATAATGATGCATCCATATAAAGTAATGCCATGTAGCTGTGAAACAGAAAGCTATAGGGCAGTACACTATTATAACTAAGAGTATGGATTCTGGACAGTGTGAGTTCAATCTCAGTTCAACTACTCACTGCCTGTGTTACTATAGGCAAATTACTTAACTCCCCTGTGTCTCAATTTCCTCTTGTGAAAAACAGGAACAATAATGGTACCTACCTCATAGGTTTGTTGTGAGGATTAAAGAAATGAATGTTCGAGTTAGCACTGGAGCAAATACTGGCCTGTGGTAAGCATTAATTGAGTTACTTGTTTTTGTTTATTTATTTTTAACATTATTAATGATAGAGAACAATGTCTGTCAACATAAAATCAATAATTTATAGATAAATTTACTCAAAAAAGTTTTTAAATAAGTATATTTAGGATACTTAAAAAGATATTTGAAGTAACATCAAAAAGTACAAAACATTATAAAACATAAAAATAGGCCATGCCTATAATCCCAGGAGTTTAAGAAGCTGAGACGAGATAATCACTTTAAAAAGGTTCAAGACCATCCTGGGCAACAAAACGAGATCCCGTTTCTAAAAAAAAAAAAAAAAAAAAAACTAGCTAGGCATGGTGGCATGCACTTACAGTCCCAGCTATTCCAGTGGCTGAGGCAGAAACATCTCTTGAGCCTGGGAATTAGAGGCTGCAGTAAGCTTTGATGGCACCACTGCACTCCTCTAGCCGGAGTGACAGAGTTTTTTGCTTCCATACATGTCAACAGGACTTCTGGGGACAAAATACCAGGTTACATATTTTGGAAATGGTATTAAAACTCCCCTCTCATAAAGGAAAAATAAGCCACAGACTCTCAAACACTTGCTCCTTCCAAAAAAAATGTCTGCTTGCCTTGGGAGCCTCTCTGTTCCATACCAGTTTCACTCTTGCTCCCAAACAACCCTATACACATCCTGTTCAGTGATTGTCTTTCACTAAATCAACTTGTCTGATTGCTCATTTTCTCTGGAACACACTAAAAGCCCTACTGAAACAATCAACTAATTTGGGGGTAAGATACTCCCTACTAAACAACATACATCTATTTTTAAAAACACTGAAATGGTGGCTTAACATAAGGGGGTGGATCCAATAGAACTATTAGGCTCCATGACAATTCTTTGGGAATGATAGGTCTCAGCTATCTGTTCACCTCCAGGTGATGGTTTTAATGAGGGCTATCAACAACAGCAGGAAATGGGAGTCAAAAGTAACCATCCACGCAGATATCTGCAAAAATCTGGGAGGAAACCAGTGGACCTTTCCACAGGAATAAGGGTTTGAGCCAATCTTGCGTAAATCTTAAAGTGGGCCGGGCACTGTGGCTCATGCCTATAATCCCAGCACTTTGGGGAGGCCGAGTTGGGCAGATCACCTGAGGTCAGGAGTTCGAGACTAGCATGGCCAACATGGTGAAATCCCATCTCTTCTAAAAATACAACACTTAGCTGGGTGTGGTAGGTGTCTGTAATCCCAGCTACTTTGGAGGCTGAGGCAAGAGAATCGCTTGAACCCGGGAGGTGGAGGTTGCCATGAGTTAAGATCATGCTATTGCAGTTCAGCCTGGGTGACAGAGTGAGACTCTGTCTCAAAAAAAAAAAAAAAAAAAAAAAAAAAAAAAATCTTTAAGTGAAGAAATATTCCAACTACCACTCCAGGTACATGAAATTAACTAGAGGTATTGTTCAAGAGAAGTGAGAAGCCCTAGGACCCAGAGAATCCTCAGACCAAAAGAGAGCAGCTACCAAAACTCAAACTGGAAAGATACTTCCTTCTGATGTGGGAGCTACTGATTTTTCGAAAACCTCTCTGGCTCCAGCCTAACAGTGTGATGCAGGTGCCAGGACAGCGGCAAACAGAGCTTGAAAGTTAGAGGTGCCTCTGCAAGTGGCACTAGAAATTCCTTTCGCTTTATAAATACAGGGCACAAACTGTAACCTAATTCTGCAAGGCCACGGGTGCCCATTTCAGTCTTAAACTCCCATCCAATTTTACCCTCAAGAGCAGGGGTGGCAAATACTACTGTGTCAAATTTCCATGACAGAGGACACAACATATAAGGGAACGAAAAGTGAAACAGAATTGCCCCACTGTATTGCTGTTTCTATGACATGAAATGAATTATTCAGCTCTACATTTTGGGGGTGGATTATTTGGGCCAATTGCATCTCCTTTCTCCCTTTGGATGCCTGCCCTGTGGCTAGGTCACTGTTCACCAGCCCAGTAAGCAGAGGTGTGCCCTGAGAAGAAAGGCAGATAGAATTCAAATGGAATTTTTCCTTTTTTTAAAGAAGAATAGAATCAGATTTGTTGTTGCTTTTCATCGTGTGTGAATTATTGGCAATGTTATTTTCTAATCTGATGTCATGGGCTTTCCATTATTTCTTTAAATTTGCACTGCCAAAAATATAGTCACTTATTCTCTCACCACCATAAAACTTAAACGGTTACCATTTGAAGTTGTTGTTTTCAATATTGATAACTCTTTTCTCAGGAGCTAAGAAATTTCTAAGAAGTGTCAACAGCAAGTCAAGGCCAAAAGTGACAGCTGAACTCAGTTTTCATAGAGTGTCTTGGCTTTACTTTCTCACTTTCAGTGTGCAGAGTCAGAAAAGTTGGTGGGAGATGGTGTTCCAGTTTAGTGTTTTCTGGAAATGTGTTTCCAGGACATTTTTCTTCCTTCTCTCCCAGATCTTAAGAGCTGGGCTGGTCACTTTGATGAGAAGGGCTTGGGCCCAAGCTCTTGGGTCAACTGAGGTGTCAGCTGCAGGTGATGGGGAGGATGCACTGGATGAACATGGATGAGGTGGAAGCTGTGTTATCCACCAAAGCTGTTCAGGCCCCATGGAAGAAGTCTTACCACTTATTCATGGTTTACCATGAGAGTTAGGGTAAGAGTCAAGTGAACAAATGCGAAATCTACATTGCTGTGTGTGAATCCAAGCTCTGCCACTTAGTAGCTATGTCGATCTTGGGTAAACTACTTCACCTCTCTGGGCTTTAGTGTCCACATTTTAAAATGGGAAATAATAACAAGATCTAAAGCAGAAAGTTATTGTGAGGCTTAAACAAGTTAATATTTATGAGGTACTTAGAACAGTACCAGGCACAAAGTAAGGGGTATATATGTATATATATACAGTCATGTACTGCACAGCCACATTTTAGTCATATACAATGATGGTCCCATAAGATTATAACACCATATTTTTACTGTATTTTTTCTATGCTTAGATATGTTCAGATACACAAAAACTTACCATTGTGTTATAGCCGCCTACAGTATTCAGCACAGCAACATGCTGGGCAGGCTTGTAGTCTAGGAGCAATAGGCTATGCCAGGTGGCCTAGGTATGGAGCAGGCTATGCTATCTAGTTTTGTGTAAGGACACTCTATGATGATTACACTATGACAAAATCGCCTAACAATGTGTTTCTCAGAATGTACCCCTGTTGTTAAATGATTCATGACTTTGTGTATATATGCATTTGTCAAATAAATAAAATAAGTCATGTGCGGTGGCTGATTCATATAATTCTAGCACTTGGGGAGGCTGAGGTGGGATAATTGCTGGAGCCCAGATAATCGAGGCCACAGTGAGCTGTGACTGTGCCACTGTACTCCAGCCTGGGTGACAGAGAGAGATGCTGTCTCAAAAAAATAATAAATAAATAAATAAATAAATAAATAAGAAGTTGGATGAGAAGGGAATCTTATTGGATAATGTTCTCTACAGTCTTGTCTTCTTGCCTTGCTCTCTGACACACGCATACCTCCTACCTCCCCAGGAGCTAAGGTAGCAGGTCATGGACCCTGGGGGTTGGAAGCTGCTGTTGTTACCTAAGTCAGTGAACAGCTGGCACATCTACAGACCTCACACTCAAGGACTCCACAAGCTAAGCAGAAAACAGAAATCCCAAAAGGCTTATTCCAGCGAGCATGGATCTGAGGGACCATCTCTTTGTAGTTCCCTGACTCCTCATCACCCACAGCAGACATGGGAACAGTGGCCAAGGGCATGGTGTGTGGTTATCTTGAGGAGGTGAACTCATGGCTGGTGGCCTGTGGGTGCTGTAGCCAAACTTCAGGCTCAGTTCACCTCCCTGTCTTAGTGGGGTGGCTTCCCTCTCAGACCTGCAGGTGGAGAGAAGGAGCAGCAGGAAGAGGTAGGCCAGGAGTAACTACAAGACACTGAGTCACAGGATACATGGCAGGGACCGCAGCCAACCCCTGTTTACAGATGAAGAAACTGAAACTCAAAGTGGAACAGTAAACAGGGAAGATCTGAGTTTTGTGAGGCTGGATGCTGTTAAAATTTTGAGGGGAGGCGGTGGATAGTTAAGAAAAAGAATGTAGAATTCAAATACGAAATGCCCCTGACTGCTAACACCACCAGATAGGAGGAGAATGGCATGGAGGGAAAAGTTGCAGAGGAAGGAGACAGTGGTCATAACTCATTGTGGTTAAAATATCTTACTTACTTAAATTTTACCAAGGCATAAGACATGTGACCACAGTGCTAGAGGGCCCTTCACAGGGTCTTGAGGGGGATTTAGAAAGGGTTGTGCAAATGGAGGGCTCTGAAGCTTCAGCTTCATTAGGCTCCACTGTGAATCAGCTGACACAATTAGCTGACGATCCATAGTTGTCAGGAAGCTGTGGCAACCATGATGTATGTGCATGGGCTATAGGGAAGGGAGTGAGAGAGGGTAGGGAAGGGAGTGAGAGAGGGTAGGGAAGGCAGGGACGTGAAAACCAGTGCTCTGTATGAAGGGAGACTTTTGGAATTCCATCAGTTGTTTCCTAGGAGCCTGAGAAAGACAGAAACAGGGTCAGAAAAGACCAGAAGAAATATGTGTTGAGCAAAAGAGTCAAGTCTCAGGGGCCTCAGTGCAGCAGCCTTCCCCTATCCCCATGGGATAGGCCAGGCTACCCCACTGTGAGCATCTAGACTCACTGATGTGAGACTGCGGAGGCGGAAGAAGCACATGGCAGGAGAGCTCCATCCCAGCTACCTGCCATCAGCTGCTCTCAATCATAACACTTCCTTCTTCTCCAGGAAAGTCTTTTTTGCATGTGGTCTTGTACAACGCTCAGTAGAAAGTGAGTAAAACCCACCAAGTCTCAGGCCTGGGCTTGCAGTGGTCAGACTCATCAGGAGACAGTAGGATTCCAGGACTTAACAAAGCTGAAAGGTTCTTACCAGAGAGCAGGAAGGCCATCACAAAGAGAGTGTTACTCAGTCCCATAGTGCTAGAGTCAAAAAAGAAAAGGTAAAACTTGATTAGAAAAGGAAACTGAAAACCGATGTTCACCAAAACATGACCTAGAAGTGGAGGTTGGGATTCACTTGGGTTCTTGGGTGTGCAGAGACAATGCCAGGGGTTCATCAAAGCCATTTCCTTTTGCTCTTAGCTCCATAGATAGGTCACATTTCCCAACCTCCCCTGCAGTTAGATAGGCCATGAGACTGCCTTCTAGCCAATGGAATTGTGGGCAGAAAAGATGTTTCTTCCAGATCTGGCTGCTAAATCTCCTCTCTCGCCTCTCTCTCCTGCCTTCTTAGCAGCAGGGGATTCAGAGGAAATGTCCAAGGGCCTAGAAAATAGCAAAGTCTTACAATGGAAGGGACCTGGTTTGCTTAATAAACTAGTAAAGCAGCTCTCTTTACACCTCTCCCACAACTGATCTACATTGGATTGTGATATTGGCAAAAAATAAAATTTGGGAGATTGATTATTGCAGTAGCTAGCATTATTTATCTTGACCAACACAACAGGCATCATGGAGGCAATTGGAGAGTATTGTATTTAATCTTAGAAATCAGCCTTCCTTTTGTTTTCCTGTGGTTCTCAAACTTGAATGTGAGTAAAAATCACCTGGAGAGTTTCCTGGGCCTCATCCACAGAAAGTCTGGCTTAGTAGGTTGGGATGAAACCCAATAATTTTTATGTTTAACAACATAAGGTGATGACAATGCTGCCGGCCCAAGGACCACGCTTTGAGAGCAATTCACTTAATCTACATTATGAAGCCAAGAAAAAGGATATGCTTTACTTTATAACCTCTATCTTCTTTCTTCCTCCCCTCCTCCCTCCTTCACCACCCACGCACTTACCCTAACTAGCACCAAGAAGGCTGCTTAGTGGCCTATAAGGAAGCAAAGAATAAGGAGAGGTGACCAACATTAGATGCGATCAGACACATTCAGGATGGTACGGCCATAGACAGGAAAGATGACAAACATAAGAAACAGGTGGAAAAGCAAACCAAATACAGGAGTATAATACAGAGCCAGGGACAAGGCCAGTGCTAAATGCTTGTCCTAAAAATCTGCCCAATTTGTACTGAGCAGGACATAAGTTTGGCTTATAGTTTTTTAACAGCCAATGTAAAAAGGAAAACCTAGCCAGTGAATTAATTCACAGGTCTGTCCACTAAATTCGTAGGTCTGTTGAGAAAAACAAAGCAATTCTTTCCAGGAAAAAATGCACAACTATTCTTGATCCAATAGCAGAAATGTATTCCCCAGACGGTGTTGTCTAGAAGCCATCTGGGTTTCTTTCCTCTGCTCTCATAGCACCCAGTGCAAAGCATTGGGCTAGAAGTGTCTGTTATGTTTTTTTCTTCCTTCTAGACTATACTTTTTCTTTTTTTAATAAATATTTTTGAATAGATCATGGTACTAAATGTAGATGGTACTAAATTTGAAAGGTAAAGGTGATAAATAGTGGAAAGCAAGTCTCCCTCCCAGCCTTGTCCCCTAGCTGTCTAGTTTTCTTCTATAGATGTAACAGGGTGATCATCGTTACCTGTTACCAGTTTCTTGCCTCTACTTAAAGTTACTTTAGACAAAACTAAACAAAAACATTGATCCATATTCTGTTTTCTTTTTATTTTTAAGCACAAATGGTAGCATACTGTGTACAGTTTTGCACACATATGACTACCTTGGAGATTATTCTGTATCAGCATGTAATGAGTATCCTCAGGCTAACAGCTGCATATTAGTCTATTATATTCTATTGGATGACAATTTTATATATATATATCTCCAGACCACTACTGATGGATACTTAAACGTCATTCCCAATCTTTTGTTGCAATGGAAAACCTTGATTATATGCCATATCACACAGGTGGGAGTAAGCTACATTCCTGGAAGTAGAATTGCTTGACCAAAGGGTCGAAGAATAGTTGCAAATTGTTCTCCCCTGAGATTCTATGTTTATGCTCTGATCAACACAAGAGTACTTATTTTCATGTACCTTTTCCCAAAGTGTTTTCTAATTTGTGATCTTTAGCAATAGGAAAGGGTGAAATTACATCTCATAAGTTTTAGAAATCATTATTAGTTGTGGTATGATATACATAAAATTTGCCATCTTCACCTTTTGAGTGTACAGTGGTGTGAAATACATTCACACTGTCGTGCAGTCATCACTACATCCACCTTCAGAACTCTTTCATCTTGCAAAACTAAGCCTCTATACCCATTCAGCAATAGCTCTTCATTCTCTCCTCTCAGCTCTTGGTAACCACCATTCCACCTTCTGCTTCCATGAATTTGACTGCTTGGGGTATAAGTAGATTCATACAGTATTTGTCTTTTTGTGACTGGCTTATTTCACTTAGCATAATGTATTCAAGGGCCATCCACATTGTAGCATGTGTTTGAATTTCCTTTCTTTCTAAGACTAAATGGTATTCCACTGTATGTATATGCTACATTTTGTTCATCCATTCATCTGTTGATGCAGACTTGAGTTGCTTCCACCTTTTGGCTATTGTGTATAATGCTGGTATGAACAAGGGTGTACAAATATCTCTTTAAGACTTTGCTTTCAGTTCTTTTGGGTATATACCCAGAAGGGGAATTGCTAGATCATGTGGTCATTCTATTTTTAATTTTCTGAGGAACTGCTACACTATTTTCCACAGCGGCTACATCACTTTACATTCCCATCGACAACTGGAACAAGAGCTCCAATTTCTTCACATCCTTGCCAACACTTGTTCAATTCTCATATTCTATGATAAGTAGGTTGCTGTTGGTGATTTAGTATGAGGAAGTTCACAGGAATCAGACAGAGAACTCTGTTCCCACGCTCTGCCCTTGTTGTGGTGTCAGCTTTGGCTCAATAGGTAATGCCCAAACTCTGAAATCTATTGGCTGGAAGGGAGGGAGGCAGCGATCAGGAACCAGCCGTTCAGCTCTTACATGGAACACGTACTGTGTATTTTCAGCAACTGAAAATATTTGCAACTAGTCACAAAGTATTAATTTTCTATGTAAAAAAGAGCTTCTACAAATTAATAAGAAAAACAAGAAAAAAGGCCAAAGACCCAAATTAAAAGCGGGCAAAAGAAATGTACAGATAGTACATGGAACTGGAAATAACTATCTCATACATTTGAAAAGATGGTCATACTCACAATAAAATAAATTCAATATAAAATTATATTCAAATAATTACATGAAATCAGTATTGCTCTGAGGAATCTTGGACAAATGGCCCCTGTAATTCACACAGTGGGGAGAAGCACTGACCCTGACAAGGAATCAGTATCATTTTTGAATTCTCAGTTTGAAAACTCTCTCTTCCCCTGGGTTAGAAGCTGCTTCTCCTTACCTTCCTTCTGTCAATACCGGTTTTGTCCTCTGAAGCTATCCTGAGTAAGCCTAAGACACTTCTGCCAAAGTCCTTCAAGGATGTGGTGACAGCAACCACATCTCTCCTCAAAATCCTGGCCTGGCCCAGAAGTAATCCTTCCAGTAAACTTCACTAATGTTAATTTGGAGACCATATACCATCCTAGAAAACACTCTGGACATTTAGTTTATCAGTGACCCTGATGTAATAGGATGCTAAAATACACAAGATTGATATGATTTTCTTTTACTAAGTACAAGTGCCCCATATGAAGAATTTCTCTCCACTCTAGCCATGATGTGTGTGCATGAGGGTGTGTGCTCGGTTATGAAGCCAGTTTCTCCAATGTCATTGACTGTGAAGATGAGTGAACCCCAAACCACAACCAGAAGCCATAACTTTCTCCAGTGGGCCTGTAAAGTGAAAACTCTTGCCTTTGGAGGGAGAGAGCAAAAAGGGGAATGGAAGAGGAAAGAACCTAAGAATTTACCGGGGGGATTCTCTGAGAGGAGATTTCTGTCAGCTAAGCACAGAATAAGGTCTATGAATAAGGTGGGTGAACTAGTCAGCAATCTAAAAAGAGGAGCCTCCAAGCCTCCATGTAACTGAAGGTTCACTCCAGAAACCAAGAAGAGCACCTGCCGTAACCCACTTTCACTTACTTTGTATGCCTGGCCCATCAAAGAACATGAGTAAGAGCCAGCTAAATGATTAATCGTACTATTACTGCTCACGACAGGGTGAGATTATTTGTCCCCATGTTACAGATGAAGGAATGGAGTCTCAAAGAGGTCACAGTACTTGCCCTTGGCCGCCCAGCTAGTAAATGGTACAGCTGAGATTTAAACCCATGCAGCCTCACTGTGTTTCTTTCACACTGGCGGAGCACCTTTAAAAATGCCACCCAGTTTTTGCTCTGCCACAGAAGCCAGCGGAAAGGACTCTGATGCTCTCTAGCCTCTGAGACAGAGGGGAGCAGCACAGCCTAGGGCCAGGTGTGATGGTGGCTCCTGGAATCGAGAGGACACTCAGAGAGACAGACTGGGCTGGGAGAAGGGGCCGTAAAGCATCCCTTTGCATCAGGAGGGTTTCTCCCCTGAGCTGCTGTTCATTCTGCAAACACTACTCGAATACCCACTGTGTGCCAGGTACAGAGAGTTCTTCTCCACTCTAACCTGGGCAGGCACTAGCTTCCCAGCGTGGGTTTAGGCTTCAGGTGCACACTACTGTGGACCATCTAAGTCACATCTAGAAGAGCTCTGGGGAAATATGACCACTTGGGCAGAAAAGGAAGGAACTAAGAAGGGGTATCTTTGTGTCTGAGGTCTGAAGGAGCGTGTGGGTTCTTGTTCAGGCAAAGAGCAGGATGAGGGGACGTGGGGTGGCAGCAGCCAGAAATGGGGTGGGATAGGGGAGTGCAGAGAGGACGAAACAGGAAGTGAGAGGAGGGGTCCACGGTAGACGTTGGAGAGCAACAAAGAAAAAGATTTATTTCACAACTTTGTCTAGAATGTTAGTGGTAACCGGAGTATCAGGAAAATTGCTGAGAAGTTTGTTGGTGCCTCAGAAGGTTATTTATTGAGGTAGTCTTTCAGGCAAATATTCGCTGCATCTACTCAGTGTCAGATTGTTCTAGATGTTGAGGGGTTGTAAAGACATGCAGGCCTTGGTCCCTCACCTGACACTAAAAAGAAGAAGAAGTGTCCACAAATAACTACAATGCAGGCTCCAGGGCCAGTGTGGAAGGTGGTAGGTAGTCCTTGGCTTATCGTGAGGTATACAAGAGTTCTTGCCCTGAGCAAAGCAGGGGACACCACAGCCTCTGTGGAGGAAGGATTAGGTCAGCCTCAGCCCCGCAGCACTCAGGGCCCAGCTCACTGCCTTCTGCCAATTCATACTTGTGGTTGGACAAACCAGGCCTGCTGGACTGGCACGTCATCAGCTTGCTGAGAGGAGAGTGGAGTTCCAGTGCAACCCTAGCTGCCTGGGGCCTTGGCTTGCTTCTGGGTGTGATATGCTGCACAGCGTTGCTTCTCAGAGCACCAGGACCTGAAGCTATACGTTGGCAGCAGGTATTACTACCTTCAAGATACTGGGAGGAGTAAGACAGGCTTATTTCTTTCTTTATAAAGTTTCTGAACTGCAAAATAGGAAGGTTATTGGGAATCAAATATATTTGAATTTTAGCAAGGCTTCTGACAGAGTATCTCATGATATATTTGACAGCAATAGGGAGAAATGTGGTATTAATATTGATACAGTTGTTATTCATTCATTTGCTATCGGTTCATTCATTCATTTGTTTCTTCCACAAATATTTATTGAACCAGGCATTGTGTTTGGTGCTAGGAATATAATGAGCAAAACCAGAAACAGTTCCTCTTCATGTGGTTGCCTACAGTTTAGTAGAAAAGCAAGATAGTGATCAAGTAATCATACAAAGAAATGTAAAACTAGCTATGACAAGTGCTACAAAAGAGAGGTTCATGGTACTTTGAGAGCCCATAACAGGATCAGCCTAAACTGAGATTTGAAGAATGATATAGTAGATTAAAAATAAACACATATTCTTGGCTGCTACTCCTCCCATGAAGAGGTAGAGTCTGATCTCCTCTCTTTGAATCTGGGCTAGCCTGAGTGACCTGTTTGACCATAGAATGCAGTACAAAGGGTATTCTGGGACTTCAAAAGCTAGGTCATAAGAAGCCTTGAAGCTTCTACCTGTCTGTCTTGAGTACGTTTTCTGGAGTTCTGAGCCACCATCCCGAGATGTCCCACTATCCCGAGACCATCATGCTGGAGAGGCCTGTATAGCTGTTTGGGTCAATGGTCCCATCTGGGCCTTCCTCCCATCTCTACCAAGCCACCAGACATATGAATAAAATCTTGGATCTTCTAGATCAGGGGTCAGCAAACTACAGCCTGTAGGCCAAATCTGGCTACCACCTACTTTTATTAATAGTTGTACTGGAACACAGCCATGTCTATTGTAAATTATTATCTATGGCTGCTTTTGCAGTACAATGGAAGAGTCGAACAGCTATGATGGAGACCTCATGGCCTGCAAAGCTGAAAACATTTTCTATGTGGCCTTTCATAGAAAAAACTGCTTGATCCCTTCTCTAGATCAGCACTGTCCAATAAGAATATAAAACAGGCCAGGTGCGGTGGCTCACACTTGTAATCCCAGGACTTTGGAGGCCGAGGTGGGTGGATCACCTCAGGTCAGGAGTTTGAGACCACCCTGGCCATTATGGGGAAACCCCGTCTCTAGTAAAAATACAAAAATTAGTCGGGCGTAGTGGCGGGCACCTGTAATTTCAGCTACTCAGGAGGCTGAGGCAGGAGAATCACTGGAACCTGGGAGGCAGAGGTTGTGATAAGCAGAGATCGCGCCCCTGCACTCTAGCCTGGGCAACAGAGTAAGATTCCATCTCAAAAAAAGAATATAATGCAAGCCACAATTACAAGCCACAGATATAATTTGAAAACTTGTAGTAGTCACATATTAAAGAAATTAAAAAGAAATGGGTGACATTAATTTTTTTTTTTTTTTTTTTTTTTGGAGACGGAGTCTCACTCTGTCGCCCAGGCTGGAGTTCAGTGGCCGGATCTCAGCTCACTGCAAGCTCCGCCTCCCGGGTTTACGCCATTCTCCTGCCTCAGCCTCCCGAGTAGCTGGGACTACAGGCGCCCGCCACCTCGCCCGGCTAGTTTTTTGTATTTTTTAGTAGAGATGGGGTTTCACCGTGTTAGCCAGGATGGTCTCGATCTCCTGACCTCGTGATCCGCCCGTCTCGGCCTCCCAAAGTGCTGGGATTACAGGCTTGAGCCACCGCGCCCGGCCTTGGTGACATTAATTTTAATAACATATTTTATGTTATCTAATGTATCTGAAATATTATAATCTCAATGTGTAATCAGAATAAAAATTATTAATGAATATTTTAAACGTTTTTTGGTGGTACCAAATCTTCAATAATCATGTGGGTGTTTTATAGTTACAGCACATCTCAGTTAGAACTGGCTGCATTTCAAGTGATCAGTGTCTACAAAACTGGACAGTGCATCTCCAGATCAGCCCATCCATCAGCTTAATAACATCAGGTGATACCAGTTGATGGCATGAGGAACAGAAAAATCAGCCAAGGCCTGCTCAAATTCCTGACCCCAAACATTGTGAGAGTGGGTAAGTTTGTTCTAAGCTGCTAAGTTTGGGGACAGTTTGTAATGTATCAATAGGCAAACAGAACAGATTGAATAGGTAGGTGCTAAGTAGGTGAAGGGCTTGGGAGTTGACAGGAAGAGTTCTCGGCAAAGGGAACAGCATATGCAAAGGCACTGAGGCAGGAGGGCACATGAGAGAATGTACGAGGAGGTCCCTGTGGCCAAAATGAAGAGACAAGTGAAAGACAAGGCTGAAGAGGTGAGCAGGGGCCAGATTACACTTGTCTTCTGGGTCAGTTAAAGATTTCGGTCTTTATATGTGAACCATCAAAGAAATTAGAGCTGAGAGTGACATCATCAGATTTGCATTTTGAAAAGATGACCATGGTTTCTGTGTAGCAAATGGATGACAGCGAAGCCAGGACAGATGCAGGAAGACCAATCAGTTGGCTACTGCACTTGTTTGAGTAAAAGAAGATGGCTGTTTGGTCTGGGATAGTAGCAGGTGAAGTGAGGGAAAAGTGGATAGATCAAGAAATATTTAGAATTATAATTAACAGGATATGGTTATAGATCAATATAGGAAATGAGGACAAAGTATTGTTTGATTTATTCATTTATTCATTTGACTCAGCAACTGCATCATTCTTGTCTAAAAGACTGATCCCACAGTGGATGCTACAAGACTCTGTGTTTTACTATTTCACTTTCACATATTTAGTAAAACTACTAATAAAAGCAACAGAAATCAAACTTATGCTGTGCAGATGGGACAAAATGAGATCGCTCAAAAATTGGTTAGCTGAATTAATATTCATAAAGCCTGAAAAGAGAGACTAATACTAACATGATGAATTTCTTAAGGGTAAGTGTGAGAATCTGTACTTCAGTTTTGAAATAACAACTGTATAAGAGGAATAAGTGGACACAGGAGAAATAGTCTATCCATAGTAAACATAAAAATCACATAAATGTTAGTGTGGTACGGCTAACTAAAATTTCATCCAATCCTAGCGTAGGATTCATTCACTGAACTCTGCTAATCAGACCACATCGCTTGTGGTATCACGTTCTGTGAGGTCAGTTATACTTGAATGACACTGACAAATTCAGTTTATCAAGGGGAAGGGCAGCAAGGTTCACTAGTGAATAATGAAATTATGTCAGATGAAGAACAACTAAAAGGACTACGGTAATGAACCTGCAGAAGAAAAGATTGCAAATATATGCTGGCCATCTGCAAATATTTAAGGGCCCTTCCATGGGAGGATACATACACTGTTGCTGAAGGGCAAGTAGTTCCAATAACTAAAAGTTACAGGGAGCCAGATTTCAGTTCCAGACGATGGAAAACTTTTAATAGAGAGCTACAATCAATGACTGGATTTTCTTGTGAGGTGATAAGCTCCCTGTCACCAGTACTATTCAAACCAAAGTGGGGGTAATAACACAGAAGAGACATTTTAGGAGCGAATCTCGAATTGAGTGGGTGGTTGAACTCATAACTTTTCAGTTCACCGCTAAGATTCTCATTACATTTCCAGGAATAAGGAGAAATAAAGGAGAACATCTGGACACTCCATTGCTCTCACCCTGAGTCAGTTCCTCTCATTTTAACATAGTAGACAATATGGTACATTTAATGTATCTCTATCCCTGTCTGGGTAGAGTCTGCTGAGCTGGCTACAAGTGATCCAGGGCTTCAGAAGACATGTATAGCAAGCACTCCTACAGCTTGGAAGGTGGTGTAAAGGTGGTAATAGTTGAGCTGAGCTTTGACAGTGAGTCAGACTTGGTGTCAGAACTGTACCCTGCATGTTAGAACTTGCACGAGTCTATTTCTGTTACAGCAGATGAGGTTCCACCCAGTATTGGTTCTAAGTAATTAAGTCTGCTCATTCTGATACTCCCACTCATGAGGGCTGTCAGCCTAGGCCACAGCACTGTTTAACAGTCTTCCTCTGAGAAACGCTGTCTTCATTTAACAATAACAATTGTTAATTTCCTAGAACTCAACGTGGTAACTATCTTCCTCTGTCCTTGAAAGGCTTTGCAAACTCCCGATAATTCTTCCCAAGACAGATTCCTGATAATACATAACCCTGCATCCGAGGCATCTGTTTAATGGATCTCAAAGAACTGATGCTTCCGAAAGAACCATTTTTTAGTGTTGATTGAGTTTCACTGGATAAACATTTCAGCCATATTTTTGATACACACATACATGCACACACGTGTAAAAGCATCAAGTATAACCTTGTGTTTGATGCTTTTCATTGGCATAATGTTCTTTGGAAACTTTTTGAGACCCAATCAAATAACATTTTTTAAGGACACATGGAAATGGAGGAGTGATCACGGAATTTTTATAATAAGAAAAGCTGACTGGACTGAAGCAGAGGTTGTCTTTGGACAAATAATGGGAAATTAGTTTCTATAAGTAAAGCAAGGAGCAAGATAGCTTAATAGCACATGAAAAGTCAAATAAGGAATTCATATTTAATTTAACAGAAAATTGGGAGTTTGGAATTAATAGTTTGGGAGCAGAAAAATGATGTAATGACAGCTTAAAGAAAATAACCCTGTCAAGAGGTGACGGCTGGTATCAGGGTGGATCAAGAAAGCCAGTATTATAGGCTCATCGACTTGAGATGGTGAGCCTGAAGCAGTAAAGGGGTGGTGGGCATGACGAGTTGTATCTAGAATCGAAACTCTCTGAGTCAAAGCGCACCCTATTTCAAACTACTGATGAATTTGAAAACAATGTTTTTTTTTTTTCCTTTTTGCCAAAAAAAAAAGGATCATGCAAAGTTTCACAGTGCTTCTCCTAGTCTGTGCTCATCCACTCGAGGGCTCTGACTGCCAGGAATGAGGCTTACAGAACTCACTAAAAAGGAGCCATGCCCATCCTGGCCCCCTAAGGTAGCCTGATTCTTGTTTTCTCAGAAACAGCATCATGGTCAAAGAGAGGAAGCCAACGTTTCAGGGCCACAACTTGAGGGGCCTTCTCTCCCCATTCTGCGCACCAGTCCTACCCTGCTGCTTGGAATTCCCACATTACTCATTCCTTGGGCTAAGGCATTTTTTGAAAGCCCCTGTTAAAATGCAAATACTAGCTGGAGGAGAGAGGGTTTTTTTTGTTTGTTTGTTTTTAAGCCATTAGGCATTAGGTTCAAGTTAATTTATCTAAAAAGACATGGAACTTAGAAAGGAATCATATCCATCCATGAATAAAGGAGGACCAATAGGGAACGAGATGCTTCCCGGTGTTGAGGTCTCAGGGCCATGATGGGGAGGTGGAAAGTGCTGAAGACACACTTTTCTTCCTCCAAACATATTCAAAATGGCGCCTATTCCCCAAACCTCAGCCCGAGTGTAAGCCAATGTACAGTTCAGAAACAGCGCTGTATAGGAGATGAGAGGAGAGATAAGGGCCAGTAAAGGGCTGTGTGCCTAGCCTATGGCCCTACCCTTTCTCCCACCCCACAAATACTCTTACCTGCCATGAAAGGTGAATTGCCAGCACTAGAATGGACTGTGGAAAACCGCCCAGGGACCTCTCTGCCACCCTCTGCGCTTGCTTTTGCTCTAGTTTTATCTCTTTGAAGCTTCAATCCCCTGGCCTAGGGACCCCTAACCTCAACTCCCACCTCAATCTGATTTTTGAAACATGGTATTTCAACCTTGATTTTTCTGCTGAAGAATCTGGCTTGGCTCATCTCATCTTTCTCATGTTTTCTCCCTACCCGCCCTAGCCTTGACTCCATAAAATCCCATCCTCACCCCACCCAGGAAGAGGCATATGAAATTCAAGAATAATAGACTAACCAAAATATCAAATGCAAAGGCTTAGTAATTAATCAGCTGATATAGTCACATAGAACGATTTCCTTCCCTTTAAAGCACTATGTAGTCATGTTTAGTGTGATTAAATTAATGTGATTTCCCCACTAGGCTAGAAACCAAGAGTACAGCTTCACCTATGTCTTTCATGCTACCTGTTAAGTCCCTAGTACTTGGAATATAGCAAGCACTTAATAAATATATTAGGAACACATAAATAGAGATTTATAAAAGCTTCCATTATACACAGGATAGCTCACATAAATAATATTAATGGTATCTGCAGCAGCAGATATAACACGAACTGCAAGTCTGAGCACATAAATAGACTCATTTTAGTCCAGGGCCTTAGTCCCAAGATTGAGGTTACATGTAAGATAAACAGTTCATCTCCTTCATTATT
Organism: Theropithecus gelada; assembly: GCF_003255815.1. Classification (NCBI taxonomy): domain Eukaryota; kingdom Metazoa; phylum Chordata; class Mammalia; order Primates; family Cercopithecidae; genus Theropithecus; species Theropithecus gelada. Next base: position 41,920,398 of record NC_037669.1, on the reverse strand, counting down.
ACAGTTTAAGAGGAGTAGGAAGTTCCCTTTGCCAAAAACTATTTTCACCTGACTCTCCAGAACCTTAAATTACTATTAATGGAGATGATATTTTAAGCCCGTTTGCAAATGCAAATGCAAATATGTTCACAGCATGTGAAACAGTACGTTCAATCACTTGCCTGGGCTCTTTTTTGACCCAAGAATATTTCTTTTTAAATTAGTTCTTGGTCTCTGGTGCCAAGTGGGGCTAATATTGGGATGGGGCACTTGGATGGGAAGAAATATTGGGGAAGGGTCTCTGGACCAGAGAAGGGAAAGGTCAAACAGGAAAGCCAAGTAAGTCCGTTGCAGAGAGGCTGCAAGAGGAGGAAATCCCCCTTCTCTGGATTTCCCACTGGCACAGGGGACTCAGGCGGGGCCAGCTGACATCTTTGGACTGCTTCTTCTAGAGCAGAGGCTGCTCAGAGACCCCAGCACCCCAAGGCCAAGGACAGCTGCCAGTTATTTGGTAAGTGGCACCTTCTATTTCCTGCCTATTCTGTCTCTTAGCTCACAAAAAACAGATGAAGGGATCTGGCAGGAAGGGATACATTTTTTGTAATATCCCACCTCCAATGTAGTCAATCTGAGAAGCAAACCTGATGGTCAGAGGTTTTAAGCATGCTCTCTGCAACCCCTTTTACTCATTCCCTGGCCGGCCATTAGCTCATCAGCACCTCTGCCCAGAGGCATCTTGCAGCTTTATCTCATGCCACTCCCTAGGCGTCTGAGCCTCCACAAACATACCTGTCACAAATGCCTGTCCACTGCAGCTCCAAAAAGAGACCAGATGCATAAGCACAGCAGCATTCCCAAGGAACACAGAAGCACGGTAGTAAGAAAAAAACAAAAGGAGTCTTTGCGAGCTCCCCGTACCTCCTAAGGCTCCTTGCAGAGAGGGAAATAATGTCAGGACTGACGGTAGAACTCAAATACAAAAAGGGGAACTGACTAGAGAAACAACACCACAGCCAGGGACAGTGCTCTTGCTTGGTTCCAAATAACTTCTGTCGGCAGGTGGGCATTTCCACTGATGAGAATGACTACAAACGTACCCTCGGAGCGTGAGTGTAAAGCCCTGGGAAACCCCCAAAGGCAGCCCCATCCACAAACATGACAAAGAGGCCTTCCCTGACAGATTCCCAGAGATCCCAGAGTACATACAGCCTTTGAAGCCCATAGGTGAAAATGCAGTTCAGTTCAACAAATGTGGGCAACCATGTGGCAGGCACTGAGTTCCACAGGCTTCAGAAGACAGTCTTCAGTGAGTGAGAGCAGAGAGGCCAGGTGCTTCACTTCTAGCCCTTCCCCCAAATCATTCATTAAGTACACCTCTCCACCCATCCTGTTAGAAGGCAATTGACATACACAACCTTCATTTTCAGATGATCGTAATCTAACCCCAATTGTATGAATCTAGAATGTTTCTGTTACCTTGGTCCACTATTCCCGGTAGTGGGTGGTGCTCTTGAGTTTGGCTACAAGTCACAAGCAGAAGTGGGAAAGGTGTGTAAACGCCCAGCAGATTTCTCCAAACCTAGTGCTTCAGCGGGGACAGGTTTCACTCATATATGATCTTCCCCCAGGTGCATGCCTCCTTTTTCTGCCCTGATCAGGCACCGCAAAGTCCTCTGCTCAGTGTGGGGGACATTTACGTGCCTCTGAGGTCTGTGGCACTTGAGCTTAAAAAGAGAGAAGCAGCCCCCTCTGGGCATGCCTCCCTGATCTCTTGGAGGCTAGCTGTGTCCTGTGAAGCAGGAGACATTCAAAGTCGCAAACTGACAGTTTGTTGTTGACAGGGTTGTGGAGGCTCATCCACGCAAAAGTGTGTGGTGCAAGGGAAGGGGTGTGGGTTTGGAACTGGTGGTCCGAGGTCCAGTCCTGGCTTGACCACTGGACCGTGGGCCAGTTATTGAGCATGTTTGAATGTCAGTCTTCTCACTTATGAAATGTGATTCATAATCACTTTTTGCTGCATTGTTGTGAAAAACAAAGGAGTCTTTGCCTGTAGATAACGTGGCACTGAGTATGCCAAGCAGTTATTTCATCTTCATTACTACTTTCCTATTTTCTTTTCAGACTTTCCCAATTCTTACTTTGACCTTTGCACAAAGATCTCCCTCCCTTCTGTCACTACAGAGGTCTGTAAACAGGTCTGTAAAACCCTTCACCTTTCATCCAGGGCTTCTCAAACCCACAGGGCTCCCCCAGAGTCCAGGGTCTTGACTCACAGGGTCATCACTTCCTCCCAGTCATTCTATGTTCAGACCTTGGAAACTTCATCCTTCATACAGATAGATCCCACCTGGGGTTTTCCTCTGGATTTTACAATCACAATTTTTTTGCTGTTGTTTGAAAGGGTTCATTTGATTTTCTCATTGTAACATATGACCAATTACCCACCTATCAGAGCATAGGGGAAGTAACTCATATTTCACTTAATTTTCATGTTTCCTTCTTTTCCTTGTACTCAGCAGTCCAAATATAAGACAGGCTAAACTGAAAGGCTAGCTGTCAAAATATTTGGAGTAGTATTTCCCAAACTTTCATCATTCTAGCTACTAGTAACACTTCATACTTACGTAAAATCTGTTCCATTATTTATATAGTATTTTTATAACATACTTTAAGTAAATCTATTTAGAAAAAAATCTTTGTGTTAATACTAAATCAGAAAGCAGTATCATTTTCCATAAACAGATCAGTAAAAATAAATATCACAGTGCGCTCTGGAGTCACAGGGACCTGTGTTCAAACCCTGCTCCACTACTTAATGCCTGTGTGTTCTTGGGGCAGTTATTTACCCTCTCTGAGCTTTGGCTTCCTCACAGAAGTAATACTAAATATCTCATAGGCATGTCATGAGGATTAAATAGAATGGCATATATATGGTGCCTAGCACAGATCCTGGCAATAGTAGGCTCTTAAAAAAAAGAGTTGTTTTACTGTTTTCCCTTCCACAGCACTTCTTTAATCTACTTATTTCAGTTCCTACTTAGAGCAGCCTCCTCCAATGCTGTAACGTAGAAGGATATTAAAAAGAGTAAAGAGAGATGAATGGTGAGGCAGGCAGCAGAAATCAGGGGTGATATGGTGTCATGGAATTCTCTTATTCTCCAACTTAGCTAGAGTTACTAGGCTGTAAGGGACCTCAAAAGTCATCATTCCAGTCTCTCACTCAAGCAAGCAAGGACCCCTTCAGTGTCATGACAGATACATGTCTAGCCTGTGTTTTCTTACTTGTCAAGTTGGGAAATTCACTATTTGATAAGAGAGTTAACAGAAGAATGTCTTGTTTATAAATAATCCCCAAACTACTGACACTCACTCCTCTGATCCTTAAGTACCATCTACTTGTCTCTGTCCTGTTTTCTAGAACTACGAGAACATATTATTTTATCCTTTTATATAAACCCTTCCAAATAACTGAAAGCTGATTTTGTAAATTTCCTTAGTAGTCTCTCCTCTCGGCTGAATACTACAGTCCTCAACTGCCCCTCATGCCGATGGTCTCTAGGACCCTCATCCATTGGCAGCTCTGCCGCCAGCACCCTTCTCCCTGAGTCAGTCAACCTACCTCCTAGCAGAGAAGGCTCTCAGGGCAGAACAGGCAGTGAACAAGATCACTTTTGTTAATGAGTCTGAGATTGAATTAGCCTTTCAACAGTTGCAGGGGGTTGCTCACCATGGCTTTTTTTTCACATGTCAAATCAGATCACACCCCCTTGCCCCATCTTGTTTGTGTGACAGGCCAGCAGTCAGTCAATCAAAATTCCTCTAACTCCCACATATGTCATCAGAGCCGAGGGTGGAGCGGGGCCAACTGTGATAGTGGTCAACAGCGTTGTCCTTGGCTGACAGGAGGCCGAGCCCAATGGAGAAGATCAGTTCCTTGTGTTTGGTGAGGAGGAAGTTGCTGAGGTTACTTCAGAAAGCTGCTTTCTGTGTGGGCCTACTTCCTCCACTGCCTCATTCTCTGATGTTCTCAGAACTGAAGAGGCCAAGGCTGCAAGGATAAGCAACCAGAGGGGGAGAGGCTACACACAGCAGCTGGTATGTGTGGGTGTGAAAGTTGCCCTCACCAAACTTCACCAGAGATCTACTCCATGTGACAGAGCCAGAAACCCATGGGAGTCTAGAAACCTCTGAACATTTAGCTGAGTTTTCCAAGTTCAGTCATCTGTTTGTTGTTATATGGAAGTGGCCTCCTGTGGCCAGTGGTCAAGTGTAAAAGCACTCTAGGAGGTGGCGCTGATGGGAGTTCTAATATAGAATAGTTTTCACAAATAATTAGAGCAGCATTATTTATTGAAATGTTAATTACTGTTTATTTTCTAAGCTTTCTTGATGCAGAGGTTTGTGCAAGGGGGAAAGCAGAAGAGATACAAGATCAAAGGTTCATCGAGACTTTTGTGAAAGCCCATGGAAGAGATGATGCAGGTGGCTTAGAGGTGAAAGGAGAGGGAGAGAATGCTTTTGAAATGCGAGAAGGGAGGGCAGGGGATGGTTGTATGGGTCCCGCGAGCAGTAGAAACCCAACTAACCCTCTGTCCGTGCTCCCGAGGGGTAGCAACCTCAGGTGTGACGGCTCATACCTAGAAAGGCAGTGTGCTTTGCTCATGGGGCCCAGCCTCAGTAGATATTCTCATTTCCCACTGTGGCATGGGGGCAGGGAGCTGCCGGACTTCACAGGCCACTATGGGCTCAGATAGTAAGGGTGCCAATGGCAACCAGGACGGACTAGGGACTTGAGGTCCTTCCATCATTTTCCAGGTACCAGGTGAACTTCTTGAATTCTGACTGGGCTGCAGGAAAGGAAGGTGACGCCTGCATGACCCAGTTACGGTCTCTTGTTTAACCGGCAGAATGGAGGCTCACAGATGGGATTAAGTTGAGCTAAAGGAAATTTTCAAAGTGATGATTTTTTATGTACTTGGATTCATGGATGGAAATTCATATCCTATACATAATATAGTCTATGTGAGAAGGACAGGATTTCACTGTAAACACAGTTCCTGAATTATTCTTAATTTAGAAGTGATGCAGCTCAGGACTGGGTTGTCTTCTTATTCTCAGCCTGCTGCACAATTGCTAATAAAGTAGGATTGTCAGCCACAGCCCCCAGGACTTGACACTCCCCTTTAATTAAACTCTGCTGGGTCCCTAGTTCCCTGACATTACCTGAGAGTGAACATAAGACATTTGCAGTGAATTTTTATGTTTACTGCTACTGTAAATTGTATTTTTAAAACCCTTCCTCCTTAAAGCAGAAACACATATCAACCATTATATGAATAAAAAGACATGCCACAGATTGGGAAAAAATATTTGCAAAAGATATATCTGATAAAGGACTGGTATCCAAAATGCACAAAGAACTCTTATAACTCAAAGATAAAAGAACAAACAGCCCAACTTAATAAGGAGCAAAAGATCTGAACATATACCTCACCAAAGAAGGTGCACGGACGCAAATACGCATATGAAAAGATGGTCAGCATCATATGTCATTACAGAATTGAAAATTAAAACAGTAAGATACCACTACACATCTACTAGAATGGCTAAAATCCAAAAATCTGACAATACCAAATGCTGCCGAGGATGTGGAGCAACAGGAAGCCTCATTCATTGCTGGTAAGAATGCAAAACGGTAAAACCGCTTTGGGAGATAGTTTAGCAGTTTCTTAAAAAACTAAATATACTCTTACCATATGATCCAGCAGTCACACTTCTAGGTATATTTATTCAATTGAATTGAAGACTTATGTCCACACAAAAACCTACACATGAATACACACGAGGTACTTGCCACCAAATGATTTTCAACATTATACAACTTCAGTTATGTATGATATCCTCATGATTAAACACCATCTTAAGAGCATGAGGTAGAATCTAACTAGTCGTGTAGGTCACAACTAAGAAAAATATATGAATATGTATAGCCACTTTTATTCAAAAACTGGAAGCAACTAAGATGCCCCTCAGTTGGTAAAGCTGTGGTATATCCAGACAACGAAATATTTTGTGGTAATAAATGGAAATGAGCCATCAAGATGTGAAAAGACATGGAGAAAACTTAAATGCACATTGCTTAATGAAGATGCCAGTCTGAAAAGGGTACATACTTTATGATTCCAAAGATAGAACATTCTGGAAAAGGCAAAACTGTGGAGACAGTAAAAGATCAGTGGTTGCCAGGAGTTGGGGAGAGGTGGGAAGGGTGAACAGGCAGAGCACAGGGGATTCTTAGGGCAGTGAAGCTATTCTGTATGATACTATAATGGTGGATGCATTACATTATATGTTTGTCAAAATCCATAGACCTGTACAACCCAAAGAGAGAACCTTAATGTAAATTATGGGCTTTAAATAATAATAACAACGAAGCAGCAACAATGGCTTAATTGTAAGAAATACATCACACTAGTACAAGATGGTAAAAATAGGGGAAATTGTGTGCCACAAAGGGAGTAGATGGGAATTCTTGTACTATCTGCTCAATTTTTTGAAAATCTAAAACTGTTCTAAAAATAAGTAAAGTCTCTTAATTAAAAAAAAAAAACACACACACTAACCACATACACGGATTTCTGGTAAAGTAACTAAATTAATAACATGACATTTTTGAGGGCTGCTAGACTAGTGGGAAAGAAAATTAGCATCAATTTCACAGTCCACATGTTCACTTCCCCATGTTGCACCCTTGGAATCAAATGCTAGACATAGAACGTTGTTGCGAAAAGTCTCCTTTTGTATTTCTGCCTTCTATTTTGACACTTTCTGCATTTTTCTGGTGCAGAACCCTAGACTTTTATGTCAATTCCTTAGGTAAATTAAAGAAAAGGCCCCAGTTTTCTAAGGGCCAGATCAATTTTTAAAAATAGCTTTCAGTTCCATGTTTCTGAAGGAACATTCTTAGAAATGTAATGAGTTTCTTGTTTCTTTGAGGGGCGACACAATTGTAACTTGTACTTTAAAAGTAAATTTTACATAGTTAAGCATTAGAAGTTGAGTAGTTTTCTTTGTGTGAGCCAAAAGTTTGCAGTCTTAGCATTTATATCATACCAGTAAGTGACCGAGGTAGGGTGGGACGGACTCTCACTCTCATAACCTCTGTCACGTCCTCCACTTCCATCCTAGGCTGGCTTTTTCTGCCTCCCTAGCTGCCCTGGGAAATCTTCTTTTATTTACTTTCTCATGATGCAAATTCACATCTACCATTCATGCATGCTAAGGAAGAGGCAATGTATATTGTTTTCTTGCATTTAATCAATTTCTGAACCCAGAAACTAGGACCCAGGGACACATTTTTGTCTAGATGTCTTCAAGCGAGAAGTCAGAAAAGCAAGAGACACTAAGAGGTATTTTCAGGATTCCACAAGTGAATGCAAAAGACTGTCTGTCTTTACTATCTCTCAAAATCACATGGTGGCTTCAGCAGCAAAATACACTTATTTGAATTGAAGACTGAATTTGCTTATATTAAAAGGTAGGTTCAGGAGAAAGTTGTCAAAAGGGTAAGCATTAGGGTGTATGCATTTTAGAAAAAGTACCATTGAATTGGGGATAAGTATAGCCTTCAGATGTGCAGTTGCTTTAGCAGAACGGGCAGTGTGGAAGATGAGAAAGATGGGCGCCTGGGTAGAGCTCAGGCTAGTGACAACCGCAGCACATGGGGAACCAGCAACCCCATACCCAGGGTCTAAGTGAGGTCTCTGGTCTGATGGAGACAAGGCAGAGTGGAGTCGAGGTGTGCTGGGGCATGCCCAGAATCAGGAGCTCCTCAGAAGTGTGTGGAGGGGGGTCCATCCCTGGGGGCAGGCCACAGGGGCCAGGGGGGACCTGGACCACAGGATATGGAAGCAAGGCTAAGCCAGAGAAGGACTGTAGTGTGGGAAACTGATGGGCTCACAACTCACCCCGTGGACACGGACACTAAAGACCAGGATCTAGCGGCAAGGCAACATCCAGAGCACCTCTCCTTCATCACCTGTCTGTCGTGTATCTCAACACCTCATGGAAGGGGTTGGCTAAGGTTTCAGAGGTGGTGCCAGGGCTGCATAGGAACTGGCAATCACTATTGACTCTAGTAACACACAAATATGCACATTTTTGATGCTTTACCTTTGTTCCTATCCATCTTCGAATCTCAGTAATATTTCCCATTTTCCAATAACACCTTAAAATTCACAGATGTAATTGCACCATTTGGAATTTCTAGTTTTTTAAAATTTCCTTCATTCAATCAACAAATTCTTAACTAGCTCTGACTGAATGAAGGCCTTGGACTGGTCTTGAGATCCAGGGTGAGCTAAGAAGTGTGGTCCCTGTCCTCCTAGAGACCATAGTTGAATGTAGGAGACCTACACTGACCTAATAAAGTTGAGGTACTTGCCACGAAATGATTTTCAACATTACATAACTTCAGTTATGCATGATATCCTTATGATTAAACACCATCTTAAAAGCATGAGGTAGATTCTAACTAGCTGTGTAGGTCACAACTAAAAAAAATTTCCCCTGGTTTCTTGTCTCAGGAATAGGTTTATCGATATATCTGTTCTCCTTCTGTTCATATTTTAAATGGTTAGGGTGCCTGCATAAACATTTGTCATGGATAACACTGTAGAGAGAACTTCCTGGGGGAAGGACAGTCTAAGTGATTTAACTTCCTTTCCAATTTAATAATTCTGTATTCTAGCTATTCAGTAGGATTTACAATCTAATCTTACAATATCAGGACTTCTTCTGATAGGTTATAAAAAGATGGTCTATTATTTAACAAATAACATAACTATGTAAAATATTTCTAATACCAATGAAATATATACAGCAGCACATTTAAAAATTAAATATCAATAAACTACCAACACCTGTGATGTTACCTTTCAGAACTCAAAGTAGATACCTGATTCCCAAACTTGTTACCTTTTCAATCTTTACCTGAGAATATTAAACCAATATTCAAAAGACTGTGACTCTGAATTTAAGTGGCCTATTTGTCTAAGGGTGTGCATTTACATATTCTGAGAAACTGTCATTTCTTTACAAAGCATATGACATTTGCCATTTTCTTTATAACCTCAGTTAGAAGAAATAAAATGAGGTAATATTCTAAATGTAAAAGTTGCTTGAAGGTTAAGTTCATATTTTTTTTTCTATGCATGCAGGGGGAAGGGATATAACACATAACAAAACTAACACATTTTAACAAATGGCAGCATATTTAAAATTTAAGGAAGCATGAAGATCCGTGAAAGCACCTTATGTAAAATATTTATTTGAGTATAAATTAAATGTACACTACAAAGTAAAATGAAATAGATTGGGGTATATAGAACACAGGCAATATGACTAAACTTGTTAAAAAAAAAAACCAGTGGTTTTCTAAATCAGTGATTTTTTTTTTTTTTTTTTTTAAGTTTCCATTTCACAACAGAGGTGGGGACAGGGCACTGCACATTCAAAGACTTACTTCCCTGTGGCATCTTTGTGACCAAGGCACGTAAGACTTCTCTGAACACTTAAAATGTGCATTTGTCAACCTGGGCTTGTAGTTTTCAAGTCGGTGATGCAGAATCAAAGAGTTGCAATGTTTGCAGCTCCCTACTACTTCCATTACATGCTTTATCTGGAAGACTTGAAGGGTCTGCCGCCACACAGAGGCATTACTGCCTGAAAGAAATTTTCTGGTAAAAGGTGTCACTCTTTCTACTCTTTAGCAATGTGAGTAAGGGATGGCCTCTTTTGAAAAGTGTCTCAATTTCAGCTTTACTCAAATCTTATTTAAGATTGCAAACAATCTTAACTTGCACTAGCTGGCTATAGTTTTAATGTGAGGAGTTGGAATTTTTAAGGACAGTATTTGTAAACCAATTTGGTCTTTGCATTTGGCAGATTGCAGACAAAATATTGAATTTGAGTTGCATTTTCACTGTGGATGGCCTATTTGCATACAAACAAAAGAGATTATTTTTAAAAGAGATTTTCTGTGTTTTTGTTTTGGTCTCTTGGGATGACTGTGGTAAGGAAGAAGGGACAAGGCCATTTTCATACCTTGGAGTTTACATATTGTGTTTATGTCACCCTGTATTCTTTCTTCCTCACCATCCACTTTCAATTCATTGGTGGCCAGTTTTAGAGTCTTCGTCACCTCTAGTCTGGACGATTGATTGCAACAGTGACTCCCTTCATTATCTTTCATGGAGAACAATTTGATTATGAAACTTCCTTCCTTTAAAGACCCACGCCTTACTCCTCACGAGTTAGTGGTCACGCTTCTTAGCCAGACACACAAGGCCTTTCAAAGTGTGAATTCAATTTTTCTCTTCTGATTTTATTACCCAACGCATACAACTGCCTCCACAACCCATACAACAGTTACACTTGAACCATTCACTATTCCGTGACCATCTTCCCCACCATCCCCCATCCCTAGAAACTTTGAAAACGTTTTGCCTTCTTTACCTTTGTGGAAGCTGTTTCTTCTGCCTGGAATGTCTTCCCTGCTTTCTCTACTGCAATACTCCACTCTTCCTTTCAGATCCAGATCACTCCACAGTTGGAGCCTGAACCCTTCCCTGTTTTTTTCACCATATCTTTATCTTCCTTAGTCCCTCTTCACACTATTTATTTTTCCATTATAACAGTTTCCTCATCCTGTTAAAAAGTCACTGCTCATTCAGCTGGCCTGCTCTGAGTTCCATAAGTTTGGGGAACGTGTTTCATTTCCCTTTACTCCTGGTACTTAGCATAGTAACAGGCCCAGAGTGGAGGCTCAGTTAAGTATCTATTTATTAAAGTCAATATCTATTAACTGATTACTATGAGCTAGGCACTCTGCTAGAACTCTAAGGCACTCTAAGTATTTTAAATGCATTACTTCATTTAATCTTCACAAAAAATATTAAAAAAAATTTTATAGGTGAGGAAGCTGCCTTTCAGAGGGTTTTGTTCAGCTGCCAAGGATCACACAGCTAGTGTGACCCTCAAGCTTTTAGCAGAATATAGAATTGAATGTGTTTTCATTTCTAGCTGATAATGCTATGTGACTACTGTTAGAATGTTGGATTGATGTCAGTGTCCGGTTTTTGGACAGAATACTGAGCAGCTGGGTACCTTTTGAGTAAGTTCTTAGCCTTGTCCCTGGTCATCACAGTGGTCACTTGTTTCTTCCTACTCTGAGCTGTGTACTTGATATTTCTTCATTCACCCTCTTATTCCTTACCCTCTGAACGTGGAAACCATTCAGCCTTCTAAGTGACAAAGAAACTGAGGCTCAAAGAAGGCAATAACCTGTCCAAAGTTACTTTAATCATAGGAAATATTTTTCCTAAGGCCCCCAGAACTGAATGGTTCTTGACTGGGACCCTCAGCCAATGCCTGAAGAGTGTGTAAAGGGATTACTCTGCCTGATTGTTTGAAAATAAAATTAGAAACATTTAAGGGGCTGTGTTTTGGCTTGTTTTTCTTTTTTTCTAACTTTTCCCCTGCAACCGTGAACACTTAACAAGCCAGAGAGATCTCCTGGAAACAGAATCTTGGGTCAGCCATAGAATGGACACATTAACTTTTCTACTGCCTGTCATCTAAACTCTGTTTCCTTCAAATTTACATGTCTGTATTGAGCCCCAGTCAAGTTTCCCCCTCTCCCCCAATTCAGTTTCTTCCAACACTCAGAGATCTTGGAGAGCAGAATGTAAATGGCCTTTTCCTTAGAATCTTGTCTCCTTAAAGGAGTGGAATGGCTGGGTCCAGACTTGCTGCAAATAACCTTCATTTCTGGACTCCCAGTTCTCACCTCCCTTGATCCATAGGTTGTTCCTTCTTCCTTGTTGGGGCCTCACTTTCCAGACCACAGCTCTTAGACTCAAGCATCTGCAGCATCCAAGCAGCTGATATAAATGAGGCAAGCAGGTTGCATAGGAAGAGGATAGCTTATACCCCATTGGAAGTTGGGCAGCCTCTGCCAGATTCACCAGTTGTTACCATGTGTATAGTCACTCTAAGTTAGTAGGAGGTTGTTCAATTAGAAGGACTTTACGTTTTGAGGTGAAAGCCTCTCAGGTTATGTAAATTATTAATATTACTGCTGTTAAGGAAAT